>NW_009276945.1:319113-333420 GCF_000150675.1 Verticillium dahliae VdLs.17
GAAACGACCGAAATGCCTGTGGTACCAATCGTCAATTTCAATTCTTCGGCACCAAGAGATTGCAAGGGCAAGTCCACAAGGGACCAAATGTTCAAGAGAGAGGAGATAAACGCACCTGTTGACGGGCTGATAATGACACCTGTCCTGCCTCGGCCCTTGAACTCGATGCGACGGTTGCGAGACGGGCCCTTGTTCACCCACGCCTCGGCGACGTACAAGCTCGAAGGGTCCGTAATCTTGAGCGTCTGGCCGTCCTTTGTCTTGATCTTGATGAGAGCAGCATCCTTGTCTCCGCCGGGGGCGGCACCCGCCTTGCCGAGGCCCATGCCGCGGCTCACCACGGCAAAGTCGCGGGCCTCCTCGAGCTGGAACTTGACCTCGCGGGCCATCTTCTTCTTCGAGTAGGTCATCTGGGTGAGGGCGTCCTGGAGCGTCTTGCCCTGGATCTGGCGGGCGAGCATGACGAGCTTCTTGGTCGACGTCTCGAGGAAGGGGGACTTGTGGGTCATCTGGCGCTCGGTCTGGCGGATGCGCTCGACGCGGCGCGCATAGTCGGAGGGCTCGGACGACGCTGTCTGGCGCTGGACCATCTGGATGACCCTCTTGCGCTCCCAGCGGACGCGGGAACGGGGGTCCGGATCGAGGCGCCAGGCGGCGGCCTCGGCGGGGGTGGCCTGACGGGCGCCGTCGGGTACGTTGGTGCGCGCGGCGAGCGAGTCGGAGGTCGCGGCCTCGACTTCATCCTGGAAGATCGAGTCGGAGAGGGCGGGGGCCTTGGTCTGCTGCTGCTCGGCCAGGAGGCGCTGGCGGACTTTGGGGTCGTCGAGGTCGTGGCCGCCCGAGGAGCGGTTGCCGGGGTCGGAGGCCTTGCGGCCGCGGCCGAAGAGGCTAGGGAGGGACCATTTGGTGCGGCGCTGGTTCAGAGGAAGGAGGCGTTGGGACGAAGGGGCGCCGGTGGCCAGAGAGGATAGCGTAGAGTGCGCTGGTGCAAAGGAGTCGTTAGCGATGCTGTAGCCAGTGGTGATGGGGCCGTATGCAAGGCAGAAATGGACAGTCAAACTCACCAGATAGAGCTATCCTCCTGCTCGGGAGGTGGGCACTCATGCTGGGCGACGTTGGCTGTTCGGAGGGGGTGCGATCCGCGACAGCTTCAATTGCTTGATACCAATTGAGAAAAAATGGCCTAACAAGCTCCAATGCTGCTGCACCTTCGCGTCAACCCAGGCACGGGGGTGGAAGGCTGGACGGGGCACATGGACGCCGAGGTTTATCCGCCGACTTGTCCTTGGTGGTAGTGGTAATGTGCCAAACCTGAATGACCGAGCGTCCGGGAATTGATCAATCACGTGAGTCGGTTTCTCAGCGCGAATATCGTCAGGCCATTTTCGAGAGCTTGCCGGCTGCAATCAGCACCACCCGACGCCCGATCATCTCGACTGCACGCAATCGCCGCTCCTTCCACGAAACCCTACCAACACCTCACGAACATCAATCACAATGGCCGGCGCTGTTGCTTTCAAGCCCATCACGGGCGTACGTCTCCCCTCGTGAATTGGCGACGCCGGAAGGATGGGATGGGAACTGACTGGACTTGAAGATGCTGCGACGAAACCTCGTCCTCGACCTCGGCATCGGCCTCGGTGAGTGACAGATCCTGCCAACCGGTTTCGCTCGCCTCCTCAGGATAGTCTTCTGCGGTCGCAAAGCGACCGCGGGCTGTCTGTGGAGTGCAACACCGTCCCGCAACGTCATGACTGACTTTGGATACGATAGGTCTCGGCTTCGCCATGGCCAACGCCTACTGGTACGATATCCCTCCCCCGACCTAAGTCACGAACGGCGAGGAACGAACGAATGCAAATCACGAACAATCGGCCATTTTGCAGCTGTGCAATTGAACAGAACGGCAGACTAACCAATGTACGTTACAACAGGTACGGCTACCACATGCCTCGCACCCACGCTCGCGACAACTACTACACCAAGCTCGAGCAGCAGAAGGCCGAGAAGCGCGGTGCCCAGGCATAGAGAATGCATTGAGGAAACAGGATGGCGGATGAACAGAGAGAGATGAGGATTGCGTCGCTGTGGCATTTAGACAAGTCGCGGGTCTGACGACCTTGTATCATAACCTGCCAGCAATACAAGCTTGAGGACCACCTACTTTTTGTTTCGTTATCGACCCCTCTGATGCTTCGCGAGGAGTCTGGGTCGCAATTGTGGTCATTGGGGGTAGGGTCGTGTAACGGAACCGTGTGTGCCATGATGTGATGCAGGAATGCAGTGCCCGATACGACCAGGGAGACACACAGGGATACTTTTTACAAGGCTCAAGGAGAAATGTCAAGGTTAATCATCTTGATAGAAGGAATACATAGTCTTGTCAGCAACGCTCGTCCCAGGATGCTGATGTGAAGCCGTCGCGCTGCCGGCGGCCCCTACTGCCGCCCCATTGGTGCCTTCCCACGCCGTCGTCTCGACAGAGAATGTCCCCTTCTTGTCCTTGCACCTACACATCAGACTGTCAATCAATGCAACCACCGCGCGGCAGAGCAAGCAATCAAGGCAACACATACTCTCGAAAAAAGCGATTGACCGCCCAGCACCGTACGGGACTGTTGGGTGTCTGTGGCTGCTCAATCTCGCAATGATACTGGGCTAGGCTGCGCAGCTTGCATTTGGACAGGTCGACGCCGCCGCCGCCGCTGTCGCCATCAAGCTTTCGTTTCCGGCCCCGGACGTCGGCCTGGACGTGTGCCGGGAGCTCCGAGACTGGAAATACGTGGCACGGTGGTGACATTGCCGGTCCTTGATGGATAGTGTGTCTGCCGAGGCGCGGGCGGGAGCACGGGTACTGGGCGAAATCGAGGAGACGTCCCTTGATGAGGTGAGAGCTTGATTTGCTTGAGCTTGACGTTATGAACAGTGCGACGAGGTTCGAGTGCGATCGTTTTCAAGATGGCTGGGCCGTGGCGAAAGCAAGGATTTGTTCGAGGCGGCGTGATGGGGACGGAGAGCATGACACAAGAAGGATGAGTGAAGTGTCGTCGGACTTTACTACGGCGTCTTCCGCCTGAGGCAGTTTTCGGATGTCCCATTAAGACAACTGGCTAATTCACAACCCATCGTCTAGATTCTTGCCGAACTTCGTCATGCAATTGACGCAACAAATACGACGACAATATCGAAGCCCATTACCCACAATGTGAATAAGTCTCACAGCTCGTACCCCATCCCCGGCCTCGACGCCTTGGTGGCCCGCCAGCGGCAGGCTGCTCCAGCATCACCACTGCAACTGACCGGTCGATACCTCCATCTCATTTACGCTCTCATATCCACTCTCATCGCAGCACCTCATCTCAAGACCGTCGTCGTGATCGACCTCGAAGACCGTTTCGATGCCACACGATTGACAGTCGGCAGCGGACCGAATGACGATGCTGATCACGACAAGCACGATATCGAGACGGACACTGATGACCCTCTGCGCCACGTGCATGTCTACCGCCCAGCACGTTCCAGCATAGAACACCTCCGGGACGTTATCGCCGCCGCCGAACACCGCATGCTGTACGGCCGTCACGACAGCAGGACCCGTGAATGGTGGGGAACCATTGTCATCGGCGCTCCCCTGGCCGCAACCACCGGCTCCTCGTCCGCCGCCGGCCGGCCCAGCAGTAGCGTGCAAGTCACAGCCAGCTGGCGCGGCTGGATGAGAGTCGACCGCGATGAGGTACGCGGCTTCCCCTTGGGTGCTGGCGTCGGAGAGGTGTTGGCAGATAGGGAGAGGCGGCAGGCTGCGGTGGATGAGGCACCATGGACGGCTTCATGCGCATGGGGATCGATAGTCTTCCAAGAGAAGGGCGCGGCAGCAGCGAAAGATGAGCCTCCATTGCATCGATAGGGTTTACAGCCTTCCAAGCATCACGTCAAGTCCAGTCTTTGCACCAGCATCGACTGTGGCGAACACATGAAGGGTGGTTTAACATTGGTACGAGTGGCCAAGCACTCGTCGACGAGGCCGCCACGCATATTCCCAAGAATCTATGACGGCGGATGGGTTAGGTTAGAAGTGCCAGGCAGGCAAGCAGCGATGTACCGCACTGTCAGTTGATCAGTGATCACGACCCATGCTCTCGCACCAACATTAATCTCATGGCCGAAGCCGCTAGACCACATGTCGCCGATGGCTTAAGTCTGTCTAGCAAGAACTAAAGTTGCATAGACAGCGTTCGAGCCTATAGATTCTCTGACCCGGGCATCTCGCCGTGCCATCGCCATCGCCATCATCATCATCATTAGCATGGGTCCGCCTCATCGCCGAGATCGATTCCCCGCCAAGAGGCCCTCTGCCCCGATGTTTTTTCACGGCGATTGCAAGAAGCCTAGCGTCCTGTGCCATTACGGCGAAAACCCCGTCAGACGTTCGGCGAGATGACGGCGGCGTGCGTCCCTCGCTCGCCCACACCAGAGCAACCATCAGCCGCCGACGCACATCTGCCCTTGCGTGCTGCCTGTACCAAGCCTGAAGTGAAGGGTGACAGGGGGGCCATGGTCGGGACCCTAGGATCAGCACGACCTTCTTTTGCGCTCGATAATGGCCTGCGAAACGAGCCAGCGCGCAAAACCGAGATGGCGGACACACCTTCTAGCCCCAAGGCGAAAGGGACGGCCTCGGCGACTAGAGCGAGGAGGAAGGAGAAAAAAAACAAAGCACAGCACCATTCCGCTAGCCTTGCCGAAACCACGTTATGATCGGCGGGCCGTGACGCCCTGTGCCACTCCGAATGGACGAACTGTTCGCTGAGTATTTTTTCTCTCTCTGCCCCCTTGCCGCGCAATCTTGCACGGTGGTGGTGCACATGGGAGGGTCGGCACTTGGGGTGTGAGATTGGGTTAGGTCATGACGTCGGCATGCTTTTTGGTGGCGGGACCCTGTCTTTTGAGCCTCAGGGGGTTCAACCACTGGAACGACACGCCCACAGGGGGCTGAGATGCTGTGGTAGCAGGTAGCATTAGATCACATGAATATAGAGATAAATATCACTTTGGGACGGAGCAGACAAATATTTCGATGCAGTGTATTGTAAAGCCAGAATCATTCTAATGATGATGTACGCCCATGGTATCAAATGCCCGCCCAGCCAATGTACAAAAGGAAAAGAAAGAAGACACCCTCACGAAGAGTAGTGCATGCTAATGACGCTTTCGTAATGCGTTCCGAGTCCTATTCAGGAACGCTGCTTGACCCTAATATTCCAATTTCGGTGTGTGCGCGCGTGTGTGAAGAAATGAAAGATGCAGACAATCTTTAAGCCAGGATGGGCATCTCACGCTCCTCGAGGGGCGTCAGCACAGCGCTGTCCTTGCCAAGGAGGGCCTCGAGGCACGCCTGCTCGCCAAAGACGTCCTTGCGGAGGCCCTTGACGACGCGCTTGCGCAGCTCGCACTGCAGGCCGTACTTGACGGCGTCAAGAACCGTGTCGACGGTGGCGCGGGGCTTGTACGCGGGCTCGGTGCCGTCCTGGTACACGCCCGTCTTGACGAGGATGCTGTGCCAGTCGTTGTCCGCGTGCTCGTTGTATGTGTTGGTGCCGCGAATGTCGCTCTCGGGGGTGTCGCCGACAAAGTAGACAGTGTCGGGAGGCGCGTTGAAGCCGTGCTGGTGGCGACGCCACTGCTGGAGAAGACGCGTCGCGAACTCAAAGGTGCTGACCTGGGGCTTGCCAAAGGCATGGGTGTGAAGGGTGCCCTTCTTCTTGGTGACGTCCTTGAAGATGACCTCGAGCATGCGGCGCAGAGCACCCATGCCGAGTCGAACGTTGTCGTGAGCTGCTGACCACACGACATCGTTGTGAGAGAAGAAGATGGGGGGGCCCTCATCGAAAGTCTCGCTGAGAGTGCCAAGCTTGCCGCCCTTGGACATGGCAAGGTCGAGCATGATCTGAATGTCGCCAGCCCAGTCGCGGGAGTCGGCAAAGACAAAGATCGCCTCAATGGGGACATCGGAGAAATCACGCTCGCGCGAGTTCTTGTGCTCCTCCTCGGTGAGCTTGCGGAAAGGTGTTGTCGCGCTGTTGTGCTTGATAATGTCACCGGGGGTGATAACGTCGCGGAAACCGTAGCCCTCAGCCACCTGTCGGCACTTCTCGCCCTCACCACCGACAACGAGGACAGTCTTGTAGCGTTCGGCCTTTTCCCGCATGGGGGTGTGGCCACAAATGAACTGCGCGGGAGACACTTCCATCTCCATCTGTGCGGAAAGGTCGCGGCAACGCTCCTCCTCAGTCTTACCGCCACCGTTGGTCAGGAAGATGTATGGACTGGACCATGTTCATTAGCAAGGGCGTAGGACAAGGGCATCAGAATGAACTTACATCCTCAGACCGTACTCGTTCTCGCCGTTGAGAAACCGCATAGCCTCGACAGCCTCAGGGATGGCGCGACCGCCACGGATGAGCACGCCGTCAATGTCAAAGGCAAATGCGAAGCCGTCGGCGACGGGAGCGTGGAGGGTGGGGGTCATGGGAGATAGGGCGCTCGCCGGGCTGCCGATGGCGGGGCTGCCATTGAGAGAGATCTCGCCGGAGGATGGCAGAGAAGAGTCGGGGCTGCTCATGGACATGGCCTCGAGCTCCTTGCGAGCGGCCGTGATCTCCTCGATGAAGCTGCCGGTCGACGAGAGCCGGTGGAGCGAAGGACGGGGAGCCTGAAGAGACATGCTGGCGGTAGGTGGGTGGTATGGATCAACTTTTGTGGATGGTATGGGGTTTGGGTTAGGTGGGTTAGATGTGAGAGTTGTAAATGTGAATAGATCAAGAGGAAAGGGTCTAGGATATCCGTCTTGAGGTAAGAAGGTGAAGAAATGGGTTGTTGATGCTGATACTCGAGATTCACAACCTGTTTGGTGGAGGGGCCGAGGAGGATTATATATCCAGAAGGCCAGGGCCAGCCACGCCGTCTTCAAGTCACCATCGAGAGGGCCTCTTCTGTCTTTCGCTCGAGTCTGACGTCCTTGTTCCAGAAGTCTCCATAAAAACTAGGCAAAACGAGGTGTTTTCACCCCCCCGTGCCTGGCGTGGACTGAGGTTCCAGAGGAAGGTACCTCTGGCGTCAGCGATCCCCCGATGGGCTCTCTGTGTGTCGACTCATGCAAATGCAGCGCCGCGCTGCGTGGATATGCGGAGGTGGTTGCCATCGGGAACCCAAGAAGAAGCGACCCAAGTTCCCACAGCCTTGTCCCACAAGGAGGTGGGGCATCGTGGTGAGCAAGGCTCCACAGATTCCAGAAAAAACGTGACAAAGAAATGCCTCCTTTTTCTGTACGAAGGCGAGCTAAACAGCGGCCGTTGTGGGGCTTGCCCTGTTTGAAGGGCTGAGTACAGCCAAGAGAGGTGAAAACAGTACAGAGTCGAGTGGTGGCCCGAGAGGAGGCCGAGGGAAGGCCAAGGATGATGGCAAAAGAAGCGGGACGGACGGCCTGGCTGCCTAGGTAGGGAAGCCAGGAGGAGCTAGAGGGGTAGTTTCAAGGGTCCATTCCATTCGATATGCGAGACAAGAAAAGCACAGTGACGGGTGTGCGAATCAATGCCTCGGAGGTGCCATAAAAAAAAACTCCATAAAAGTCGTCGACGGCGCCGTGCCCGGCCCCGTTTTCGCCAACACTGGAGGTGGATACGCGAGAATGGCGACGAAACAGCGACACACGGCCTTGCGTCTTGGAAAAAGCTACATCATCATGTCGTTTGCGCTGATAGGTTGACAGACTGATGGTTCGACCAGGGCCGCTAGTCCTCTTTTGCCGCAAAATGCATTTCGGTACTTGTGCCTCTGAGGGGCCCCTATCATACCATGTAGTTCCATGTTGATATGTCTCGACCTCTCTTGCTCGGCTTAAGCGTGGTTGGAGAGTGGGAAATTGTGCGGCTTTTCCAAGCCAACAGGAACGCAAGGAAACTTGTAGATAACTGAACTAGCATCCTTGTCGTCATAGTAGGGTCAAGCCGGCCGCAAAAGGGACACCGGCCGTTTCGATTCTGCAGCGTCGAGGTTTCGGCGTCAGCCGTGAGCAGCGAAAAAGGATCGGACAGAACGGACGGTGACGAATGAAGGGAACCGGACGCCTTGCCGATAGTGACGCTGGCATCAACACTCGTCTCGATGAACTCGCGGTGCCCGCTCACTTGCCAGACGGATGCCGTCTGGCTCATCAACGCCGTCATCGTACCTGGGGAACAGGCCGAGGTGGAGGGGATGCCGGCCAGCAGTGGTGTATTCGAGCGATGGCAAGGGCAGTGCTTGCGTGAGGTGGTGGCTACAGGGGGTCCACGGGTCCCTGGCAGGCAGAGACAGGCGGTGGGGGCTGGTGTGGTGTTGATGATGTGCGAACAGCCAATAAATTCCCCGGCATCTTGGCAGCCGCAAGCACATGTGAAGGAAGAGGCGTTTTTTGCTGACGGGGTTGGGCTGGCGCTGCAGGATGCAGGGCGCATGGCGGCACGACGGGCGGCTTGGATCTGGTGTAACGGCGTCAAGCGATAGCCAGGACCCCAACTTGACCGAATGCCGTACCAGCGCAGCCATCTACCATAGCCACCGTTCAACCCCTCAGCGCCCGAGCGGGCGGTCGGGCGGGCGGGCAAGCAGGTAAGCAGGCAGACGTCTGCTGGTGTGCGCCATGTTGCTGCAGCATGAGGTCGTGATGCTGTAGGTGACAGTCACGCTTGGCTTGGCGGGTCTTGGGTTGGCTTTGAGACGCCCGCTCGATGCCGCTGAATATACCAAGCAACCTCCCTACCGGTGAGCAGTCCTCTGGTGTCCTTCGCCAGTACATGTACAGCCTAACTTGGATCTTGGGCCAGGGTACATGTCGTAGCGCGGCTGGCGACTCATGCAGATGAGGGGTCTGACGTCTCAAAGATACCCAATAGTTGGTGCTGAATGCTTGCTACCAGTGTTTCGCTCAGAGGAGACCCTTATCGAATGGCTCCCTGTATGCCCTTGATGCCGTCAGCCTTGATGGCATCCATCAGAGATGACGTTCCACAAAAGCGAGTCCTCGTTGAACCTTGATTGCACGAGTCGTCGTTGTGCCAAGTCCTGCACGATGAAGGGTCCCACATAATGGGGTCCATCTCTGCTCCGCTCTGACGTCACTTGTGAGAGGGGCCTGCCGCGGGGGCTTCTAACCAGTCAGAGGCTACCGTCCCAGGTTGCACCTGCAACATGAACATGTCGTTAGCGCGTCGGTCCGAACGATTCACCCGGGCAGGCGAGACGGAGGAACAGGGGGTGCCACCAAAAAAACTCGCCCTCATTCGCTCCTTTTTGAGGCAGCCCCAGGGGAAAAACTGCCCTCATTCGCTGCGTCTCCGTTTCACCGTGTCAAGTGCACCCCCCCGGCCGATCGCCGGGGCCGGTAGCCTTCGGGCAACGGACGTCGACCGCTCACACCAGCGCCACAATTCTTCGTATCCTCAGCTCAGAATCCACGCTCCACGCGCTGACCCAGCAATCTGGCCTCCCAAGCATGTCGCCGATGGAATATGACCCGACGTTCTCCAGACCTGTCGCCATTGCCACCACTGTCGGAGAAAAAAAAGCGCGAGAAAGAGAAGAAGAAAAGAAAACCCCCAAGGCGTACGCACTCGGCACAGGAAATAGCCCATCAAGTCACAGAGACAACACATTGATGATAGGCGCAATACAGATGCAAGAGTTTAAAAACAGCCAATGTCAGACTTTGAGCACGCCCATCTATCCGTCAAGGTGTATGGTTGTATCACCCAGGCAGGCAGGCGGGCAGTCAACTCAAACTGTGCGGGCATTTGGTGTGTCCTCTGCAACCCAAAACGTTGGTTGCCCGGTTTTCCTGCTTGGCACATGGAACACCGGCTGACAGGTGAAAGTCGATCGACATCTCATCTTTGAACTTGACAGATTGACACCGATTGCCCCTCGGGACTTCCACCTCCAGCCTAATCTGGCGACTGGCAAGCCCGGGCACGTCGTAGTGGCTGCACACCGACAGCTCTCACAGCCCGCCGCCGACTCGGTGTCTTGTCGATCAATCCTGAAAGGGAGGGCATCTTCATGTGCCAGCTGCCGCCGTGGCATGCTTTTCTTTCAGGTTTGTGAGGAGCGCCTTTCGCTAGGCACGCTTGCCGCCGGCCATTCTTCGAGTGAGCGCACCGACCGCATCCGTCTTGGAAAATGATCACCTCCTGATCGACCTGGCTGCCGCTTTCCGGGTCGCCAGGCCGAAAAATCACGACATTCTACCTTTTGCTAGCTGTGTCAACTTGAGCTACGCCATCGGGCATCCACGCCGAGCCTCCCCGTCCTGCATGCCCAGTTCAATGTGGTCATGGCGTCTTCGGGGTGCGTCGACGACATGTCTCGTCACACCGTTATTCCTGTCTTTCCAGCTGGGTCGTCTGAAGCATGTTGCTTCAATATTGACTCTCCCTTATCGCAACTACAACGACAAATCGCGCTGGTTGTGGGATACCCGCGCCTTCCCCAGCACCCCGGCAACGATCATGTTGGAATCAGCAGCTTTGACCGCCATCAACACTAGGCACACTGCAGACGTCTGTCAAAGCGCGCAATACACAAAAGATACATGGCTGCCTGTCGCCTTGAACGCACTCCACCAAAGTCCACAGAAACCCACACTATATACTACAAAGTATGGGCCTCGGATGAGCAATCACGTCGTCTCGTCTTAAACTGGAGCAAGCCCAGAACCTCCACGATCGAGACATGTGGGTAAACTACCCACCCTGAAAAAAGGGGAGGGGATTGTGACCGATAGAGGAGGGGAAAGCAACTGGCGAAACCGCGCAAGGTGGGTTTCGCCTCGATTGCCTTCCCTTGATGGACGGGGTAGACGGGGTAGGCATAGTGGTGGGCACGACGCAGAACTCCAATGCGAATGAGAGAAGAGACAGAGAGGGTGGGAGGCAGCCGATGGCCTCAAGGGCCATGAGTGACCGCTGTTTGCTCGTCGAATGTCGGCGGTCTCCGATCCGTTCCTTCTTTCCGATGTGAGACTGTAGAGGTCAACGGCCCCGGGTCTACCCTCTGGCATCGGTTGCGGGCACCGCAGCACCTCAAGCACTCATCTCAGTCATCTCCTCCTGATCTGTAGTGGTCCGGACTCCGCAAAGGAAGTGTTGACGCGCAAAAGTCAGCGGCACGCTCACAGAGAATCGCAAGGTCACTCCAGACCTCAACTACAACGACACGATACGTAGTTGGCGGTGCCTGTTACCAAGCTGTATCACTGCCAAAGGCGTGACGAATGTCCACCCGCATGTCCTGGGAACCATAAACCCCAGCGAACCCACATTGAAGAGGCGCATACTCACCATGCAAATCATCGTGTCGTCGCATGCCCCCCTCCTCTTCACGAGAACCGTCCCCTCCTTTTCCCCGCCTTTCTTGGCCCAGCACAATGCAACGGCCCTTCCAGAGAAGCGTGGATCGTCCACAATTAAATTCACCGGGTTTCCTCTCTGCGCAGTTCCGGATCGCATTATTGGCCGACTCCTCGGGTTCACGCGATGGGGTCGGCCCCGAACGAACCGAAATGTACGGATTCGTGTGATGCAATCTTGCCGTAAAGTTGATGTTGCGGATCACGGAGTGACGCTCTCTGCACAAGTATTGCTGTAATTCAAGGAGTTCACGTTAGCGAGGCTGACTTGTCGCACAGGCGGCATCGCCAAGTCCACATGGGATGATGTGGCCTCTTGAGGCATTCGCCTCTCAACGATCATGGATACACCCACAGGTTGGGCCTGGCTGAGTTTGAAGGTCTTGGATGCGGTGAGGCCTTGTTTCGGGCGCAGCCAGGCCCCCGAAATTAAGGAGTTGTATGTGGATGGTGTGGATGGAATGTCGCATCTGACGTTCAAGACCGAATTATTATCTACTCTCAACACCTGGAGTAGAAGGAGTGCGCAAGGTGCGGTATGCTTGTCCATGATGGCTTACCTTAGCAAGCCAGCTGCTTGAATGTGGATACATCGGGCCCGCCATGATTGGTCCGTAAAGCTTGTGTTTTAGGGGTCATATGCTTGCACAACCGTGCTCTCTCCAACAAGCACAGCAGCAAGTTTCGATAGCTCAGGGGTAGAGCAATCGGCTGCAGTCCGATAGGTCAGGCGTTCAAATCGCCTTCGAAACTTCTCTTTTTGCCCTTTCTCTTATGATCACTCCATCATGCAGAATCTTGGCAGATTTGCCTGGTAGCAATTTTTTGCTGACTACACACGAACACATAGATTCCACGTGACGCGGCCGTTGCTGTATCTAGGTACCTAGGTAGGTGGGTAACTAGGCTCATGATATGGTAGACAGTCGATATTCCGCGGTAGGATATTTCGCATCGTGGTGAGTGATGTGTTTAGTTTCAAGTCTGAATGTTTCAATAGAATGTGTTGCTTCATTGCGACTCTTGTTCTTGTGGTATATCATCAGGAATGTGGTTGTCAGGATGCCCTCTGTTGCAAAATCTGATTGCCGCATGTCGGAGCCACGACCCTTTTCGTCATGGATGCACGGCAAACAAGACGCTTTGTGGTTCAAATCGGCCATTGACGAGTGCGCCAAGGACTTTTGTTTGACGATTTATATCCATACCCCCTGGGTGGTCAAGCCAGACGGGACCGTTGGATTCGTGCAAGTTCTTACATCGTCAAGGCATGTGGCTGCCCGTAGCCAGCAATATCGCGGCTTCTGGAGTATGTTGATCTGACGTGGTGAGTCTCCCAGGCGGTGAGTACCGGACTATTTAGCCAGTTCAATGATTTTTCTGTCGTGTGTCCAAGCATGCTCCCTCTGTTCATCGCCATGCATCACTGTCATGTCCACGGCTTGAGGTCAATGTGGTCAACGTCATCAAGCAGCCACGCGTTGCTGAATCCCGAAAGGTGTGTTTAGAAACTTTGGTCTCACGATGTCAAAAGATCTTGGTGTTGTATTGCGATCAATTTCCCACGCTTATGGACTCCAGGCAAAGCGTCGTTAAGACGAGACTGCCAGGCCTTGTGGCTAGTATACTGCCCGATATACACCCCGAGACCGAACCATCCAAACGGTGACAAGCTCCGCCATATTTCTGGCAGCGGATAGCACGCGTGAATTTGCCTTTCTCCGTCATAGCAGCAGCCGTAAATAGGTTACTTAGATATCCTCCGCCATCCTTCCAGATACTATTCAGGAAGAATAGCCATTCGTGTCGGATCTAGCCAAGTTCGCTAGGTTCGAGAAGATTCTAGGCCGAGGCATTGACTTTGAGAATGATATAGTGAGCGGCCTAGAGCTGGGCTATCCGCTCCTCTCTATATCGATCGTCGAGGAATGGCCGCTCTCCCGTGCCCGCCTGATGGCGCAGATTGTAGATCGCGCTTCTGACCACACTGTGAATGAGTGAGTGGCCAGTCATTGGGCAAGAGAGTACCTCTCTGACTGAGCGTGCCTAGGACTCACTTCCGAACTTAGGGTGTGGGCGGACATGCCTGGCTAGACGGAGAACATGCTTGCCTCCCACGTGCCAGTCCTCGAGGACCAGAGTCTGCTAAAACCTCAATCGCATGCTGCATTCATATCCGCCGGATTTAGTCTAGAACACGTCATACCCTTTGCCGGGGACGAGGCTGGTGAGAGCATCGGCTGCCATGTACACCGACAGAGACATAACACCCTGCTCCTTGTCGCGAACCTGCCAGAAGAACCATGGCCAAGAGACATCCATGTAAAATAGCTCAAAAAACAGCACAGGAACAGGTCTGTGTACCTTATGGACGAGGTACACCTCGCCGGCACAGGCTCAACACGGCGCATGAGAAGTTCGCTTCAGTTTTCCGGCAAACCGTTGCATCCCAGGATGCCGATCAAGTTTGGCCAGAGACCTTCATCTCGATAAGAGCACTACTGGAATGGTGATGGATCAATAGTCATATATTTTGTGCCCGGCGAACGAAGCAGTCCTAACGAACCAAACCCGTGAAAAGGCTCATCCATAGTGCGGAACACGATGCAGACAAACACACCAGGAACAACACCCAACAGACGCATCGATCAAAAGGGAGCACACAAAGCTCATGTCTCAGTTGGACCAGGACCATCAAGTAGATGGCCGTGATCAAGGTCGTGTCATGTATACGCAAATCCCGGGGAGCTATCGGTCCTTCCCCACGCCTTGGTGCTCGCTTTACGCGGTGGCACTCGGCATGGTTTTCCGAGCGACACGTGCAGTCACGAACCGTCCTGCACGGTTCCATAACGTGGTCCCCCAAC
>NW_009276945.1:333520-337572 GCF_000150675.1 Verticillium dahliae VdLs.17
TCTCCTGAGTCTACGCGCTACGTCCACATTCATTGCCTAACCCACGCTTTAATCTCCACCCATTCCAAACTCTGCGCTTCCATCACTTCTTTCCATTTGCTGCCCATGCCATACTGCTATCATTCCGGGCCCCTAACTCCTCCCTCCTGGTACTTCCTCCCTTCTACTCCACTCGCTCCTTCCTTCATTCATCCTGCCATCTTTGCGACTATTCGCCATCATTCTCTCCTCTTTCTTCCACTAAACTCTTACTCAATACTATTATAACTGTCTCTACTACGCCCCGCTACGTCTTACCCCTACTCTCGACATCGCTGGTACTCTACTTTCTTCCGTGTCTCTCCTCTTTCTTCCCCTCCCCCCTCCCCTCCCGCGACTATTCTTTTTTCTCTTTCCCCCTCCCGAAGATATTCCCCCACCACTCCGCCCCTCCGCTAAAATGCAATCCCCATCCACCCGCATTGCAAACGACTAGATATATATATCTACGTATGGAGACATATAGATCTTTTGGCGCGTGGCCGCCTGCACAAAGTAGAAGGCGCCGTCGAGGTTCGTGCGCACCGTCCGCGTGAACAGGTCGGGCGTCAGGTCGAGAAACTCGGCAAACGTGCAGATGCCGGCGTTGGACACGCAAATGTCGAGCCGCCCGTTGCCCGCGTGCTGCACGGCCAGCTCGACCGTCGCCGCCGCCGTCGCCGGCTCGCGGATGTCGCCCGTCAGGTGGGCGAGGCGGCCCGGCGCCGACGCGGCTTCGGCGATGAGCGAGTCGAGGTGAGGCTGGTCCTTCTCGAGGCCGAGGTGGTTGACGACAACGTTGGCGCCCTGGCGGAGGTACTCGAGGGCAATGGCACGGCCAATGCCCGTTGTGCCGCCCGAGATGATGGCCGTCTTGCCGACGAGGAGGTTTGTAGGCGCCATGGCGGTTGTGTGTGTGAGTGTGTGTGTGTGAGGCCTCAGGTGCCTGAAGCTGGTTTCGGTCTGGAGGAGGGGTCACCGAGGGGTCGTGAGAATAGGAGGGGCAAGGCAGCAGGGGCAGCAGCGAGTGAGGGGTCGTGACTGCTGAGGGTGAGCAAGAAGCAGTGTGTCGATGAGACCAATGAATCGGCAGAAAGTACGAATCGGTCAGACAATCGGCCAGACAAGAATCGGACAGAGTTGAGGTGTCTGAGGCAACGGAGATGGAGCAGATACGATGGCAGGAAAGCAAAATGTCACGATGGAGCGAGATGGAGTGTATGGACAGCCTATTTAACACACAAAATACAGCAAGGGATCCGCCGAGGCGTGACAGCCGCCGTGCATCCCGTGAGCAAAAACCGCCTGCAGGCAAGGTACCTATCCTGGGCACCTTGAGGTACCTGCCTACTTCCAGTGCTTGTAGCGGCACTCCTCCATAAGTCCGCCTTGCCCGCCCGTCTGTAAGTGCTCCCCCCTCTTCTTCTTCTTCCTCTCTCCGTCTCTCCTACTCATCCACGCAACGCGACTCGGTCCCCGGGTTGGAGGCTCCCAGACCTTAAAGGCCCAAGAGGATCCCGCCAGGGCACCGTCCAGTGGAACCCACTCCCCTGGAGCCCCCCTGACAGGCTTCCCTTGTGCCGCCAAGAGGGGGGGCAAGGGGGGTTTGCCAGCAGCGAGCGCAAAGGGGGGCGCGCGCAGATCCACTGGATGGGGGTCCCCTAGACTGCCCCGCGTCGCCCCGCGCTTCGGGCGCAATTGCAGCGAGACGCAACTTTGCGCGGATGGCGGGCCCCGAAAAATTGTACTTGGTACAGCGGGCACACAAATCACCCATCATGACACCAGCGAGCCACGAATGCAATGCTGTTTCGGAACCGTCGTCCGACAAATGGCATTCGAACTGCGGCGTCCGTAGAGAACAGCGTCGCATCGATGCAGCTGTTTCATCTCGCGTGATTGGTGGGCTTGGAGGGAGATGACACCATTTTCTACAGTACATATCCGTGGGGGCATCTCATGATGATCGATCATCGGCAAGTGAGTGAAAGGTGTCAGGGACAGCGCTACGACAACGAGCCTGAGACCATGTTCATTGTGTTTATTCCAAAGGCATCCCTTCCCCTCGCAATCGAGGCAAAAATATGCTGCGTGATGCTAAACTTGAAATTCATTCTCTACTCCAAAATTGGTATTCGTCTACATCATTTCGTTCCCAAGCCCGTACCCGATTTGTACAAACCGCACTCGCATGCATGCACCATCCTTCTTCCATTCGTCTAGTTTGTCGCCACGGGCTCGGCGCTGCCCGTCGTCAGCTCCTGCACCTTGGCCGTAATGTCGTGGACGACGCCGTTGACGCCGTTGGTGGTGGTGGTGGCGGTGCCGTTGACGCCGTTGGTCTTGGCCTCCTCGACGGGGGCGGCGACGGCAGCGGCGGGCGCCGCCTCCTCCTTGGGAGCCTCGACGGCCTTGGGGGCCTCGACCTCGGGTGCGGCGGGCGTCAGGGCGGCGACGGGCGCCGGGTTGAGCCACCTGTCGGCGGAGATGAGCTTGGAGCGGGCGGCGGGGTTGAGCGTCAGGCCGAAGCCGGGCTTGTCGAGATCGGCGGCCGTGAGGAAACCCTTGTTGGGGATGGGCTCGTCGAGGAAGAGGTCGCCAAAGACGGGCAGCACGCTCTTGCCGTCGGGCGAGTTGGCGAGGTACTCCTGGAAGGGCGTGTTGGGCTGCGACAGGACAAAGTGGTAGCTGTAGGGGCCGCTGGCGTGGGGCACAACGGGAATGTCGTAGGCGGCCGCCATGGCCGACACCTTGAGCAGCTCGGTCAGGCCACCGAGCCACATGACGTCGGGCTGGATGATGTCGAGGTTGCGGCCCTCGACGAGCTTGCGGAAGCCGTAGCGCGAGTACTCGTGCTCGCCCGTCGTGAACTTCTTGGTGGGGTGGGCGCGCTTGATCTGCTCAAAGCCGTCCGTGTCATCGGGCGACAGGCACTCCTCCCACCAGTTGATGTTGATGTCCTCGCAGGCCTTGGCGAGCTCGATGATGTAGGACACGTTGAGCGACATGTAGCAGTCGACCATGAGGGGGAAGTCGGGGCCGACGCTCTCGCGCATGGCGCGCAGGTACTCGACGTTCTTCTTGAGGCCAATGTGGCCCTCGTCAGGGCAGTAGGGCAGGGCGACCTTGGCACCCCAGAAGCCCATGGCCTTGGCGGCGGGCGGGTTGGGGCCGGTGCAGTAGAAGTCCATGCGGTCCTTGGTGGCACCACCGATGAGCTTGTAGACGGGCTCGTTCCTCAGCTTGCCGAGGAGATCCCAGAGGGCGAGGTCGATGACGGAGATGATGGCAATCGGGAGACCCTTGCGTCCGTAGAACATGGAGGATCGGTACATCTGCTCGAAGAGGAGGTTGGTGTCGCGGGGGTCGGCGCCGATGAGGAAGCGCTCAAAGTGCTGGTGGACGAGCCAGCAGGCCGGGGGGCCACCGAAGCCCGTGGCGAAGCCGACAGTGCCGTCGGTGGCCTCAATCTCGACGAAGAAGGAGCCGAGGACGTTGATGCCCCAGCTGGTACGGGACTTGCGGTACTTCTCCCATCGCGAAGAGGGGGTCGAGATGGGCGAGTCGATCAGCCTGTATCGATGGGCGCCTCGTTAGCCTATTCTCTTTCTTCTTTGTTCTCTCTTCTCGACATTCTTTGGTTTCTTGCCCACCCCCCTCGCCTGGCTTCCCAATGCCCCCGGGGGCCCGCCAACGCTTGGCACCCTGGGCATTGGAGAACCAGGTCGTCCAGAAAGCAGTTTTGTTCTTTTCCCAGAAATGCAGCAGATCGGACTCAGAAGGGAAGAATGGATCAAACTCACCAGTGACCACCCTTGACGTTGTGGTAATCGCCTCCAGCACCGACGCCGTCGATGACATAGGACCGGACGGCCTTGATGGTGGGGAACTGCCTGACGCCGGACGCCATTGTGTCGCAGTTTCGATGTTGTGTGATGGAGAGAAAGAGAGAGAGAGAGAGAGAGAGAGAGGTCGGGTGGGTTGACGGTGATGATGCGATGAGGGGTCGCTTCACACGTTGAAGATGGGGGAGG
>NW_009276945.1:337696-340537 GCF_000150675.1 Verticillium dahliae VdLs.17
CCAGGGCAGGAACGCACCACGGCGGGCGCGGCGGGCGGCACTACGAATTGCTACAATGGGCAGTAGTGGGGGGCGGGCGCCATCGAGGAATCACGAGAGATTGATGGAAGCTTTTTGTGCATCGGGAAGAGATGCACCGACATAGTGGGACCGGTCCGGTCTGGGGGTGAGAGGGCCAGAGGGAGAAAGACAAGAGCCACCCGCACTGGAAGCTGAAGCCCGCGAGCTGAGCACGCAGGCAGACTGGCAGGCAGGTGAGGTGACAGAAGTCTGGACTATCTGGAAAAGCCGAATAGGGTAGCTGTCATGGTGCGTGGTGTTGCCGTTCTCGATCCGAGGAGCCAATCGCATTCTGTTGACGTGGCCCCTTGTGTTGTCTGAATTCCATGTCTGTGTGCCTTTTACGTTACACGTAGCTACCTACTGTACCTACCTACCTACCTAGGCTTGCTAGGTAGGCACATAGGCAGGTACATGTTAGCACAAGGTGCCTGTGTGTCTCTGATGATCTGACGTTCCTTTCCTACCTACCCGATGTTCTGCAGACTCGGCGGCCGCACTCTGTCGGCTCCGTCTGGCGCTGCTACCCTTGTCAGAAAGGTTATTTTTCCTGTTCGGTATGCGCGACGATGAGGGATGCTTGGCTTTGCTGGCGCAAGAGACAAGGGAGGGGAGGGGCTCGAGGGCGCGCGATCGAGGACCAAGGCCAACTGGAGTTTCCCCGTCGGACATTTCTGCAAACGCGGGGGTCACTTTCGACATGTCGATTGGACAAGACATCGTCATGTGCTCGATTGCCAGTGATTACCTAAGGGGATGTGCCCCTCCACACTGATCAATCTGATACTACATGTACATGATGGGATATTTATCCTGACCTTGCGTGCATGATCGGCCAGAGACTGTTCTTGCGGATGAATTCACGGATGCAATACCGGGACTCTTCAGTCTGCCTGTATCTGTGTGCAACGCACCTTGACGCCAAGCAGAAAAAAAAAGATTCCAAAGATAACAAGCCCCAATGCACAAGTCTGGCCTGGCCCGCGGCTGACCGAGGGTCGGCCATGTGCGGCGGCGCTGTTGTGGCCGCCAGGCGAGTCAACATGAACAGTGCCGCATGAAGGGACGAATGTTGGTGGCGGGGCGGAGGCTGATGCAAGTGCCGGGAAAGGGGGATTGGCGACCGAGAACTCCGCCCCGTGTCACTGTCACGTGGAAGCTATCCATGTCTTGGACGCCCGAGTCCCCCGAAGCGATGAACCGCAAAGGGGAACCAAACGTGAGGCACCGTACCATGGAGAAGGTGGTGGTGGGTAGGCTTCAAGCAAATCGTCCGACCTTGTTGGGATCCAGGTGGTCCTCGGGCCTATCACGCCTTGTCTACCACCAAATCAAAGGATCTCCAATGACGACGATCGCTGCGAGCAGGGCACAAGCCAGCTGAACATATATGCGTTGGGGGGGTTGAAGGCGACCGTGCATGCAAACGGCAGTGGCATCGCCGAGCCCCGAAAACGAGGTGCGTGTCGCTAGACTTGAGTCGTCTGGTCTTTTCGTTTCTCTCTCTCTCTCTCGCCTTCTTTACAGTGACCAAGTCTTGTAGCCGCTACATGTACCTTGGCAGTCTTGTGTACCCAAGCCGTTGGGATCGGTCATGTGTCTCTCATCGTGTTGCTTCCTTTTCCCTCGGATGCAGCCAGCGCCCCAACGTGACTGCAGTGCTGCAGGACGACAGCTCCAGCCCTCCTGCCAGACTACCATGTACTACTGCTGCTGGACGGGGCAAGGGAAGGACCAATGGCAGCTGACGGGAATGGGGAAAGAACTGCGGTGCAGTTACACCGTGTGTGCTTGGCAAACACAGTGCACATAACACATAATACGGGCCTCGATGGGTCAGCAGCATCTCTGATTGGACAGAGTGTTCCAGAAGGCCCCCTCCGCAATTTCTTCCCTGGTGCTTCTCCGCATCGCGCCTGCCTCCAACAAAGCCCAAAGCCCATCTCGCCTGCCAGTTGGTGTGCCGCCATGGATTTCCCCACACAATCCATCGCAAATCCCCTCCATCCTCAATCTCTCGCTTCATTCGGCTCGGCTGATCAATCACTCTGCAGTCAACTCCTTTCCCCCTTTCCGCTTCGTCCCCGTTGGCATTGATCATTTTCTTGAATCGGGTCTCCAACGCAGAAGAGGATATCCCGGCACCAATCGAAGGGGGGGCGGCTCACCTGTCTTGTTTGTATAGGCCCCATCAAAAAGAGAAGAGGAAAAAGGACAAGCCCCAGCCGAGAAACAAAGAACAGACAGGGTCTGGAGCTGGCCACAATCCACACAGCATCCTCATCTCACCAACCTTACTGCTTTCCCCATTACCCACTGCCCATCCTCTCCACCTTGATCAGCAGTATCAGCAGCAACAGCAGCAGCAGCACTTACAGTACCAGCACGAGGGACCTCGGAACCCTGTACGAGTGCCCCCCCCCCCCCGAAGCTTGGCGGGACACGCCGGCTTGGACGTGGCTCCATTTCTCTGTTGTTTACTCCCCCCCCCTCCCCCCCCCTCCCTCCGATCCCCTCCTTCTCCCTTCCCTCGCCTGCAGCAAGTGCCCCAACGCGCCTGCAGTGCTGCAGGACGCAGTTCCAGCCCTCCTTGCCAGAGTCCCATTTACTACTGCTGCTGGACGGGGCAAGGGAAGGACCAATGGCAGCTGACGGGAATGGGGAAAGAACTGCGGTGCAGTTACACCGTGTGTGCTTGGCAAACACAGTGCACATAACACATAATACGGGCCTCGATGGGTCAGCAGCATCTCTGATTGGACAGAGTGTTCCAGAAGGCCC
>NW_009276945.1:340637-350428 GCF_000150675.1 Verticillium dahliae VdLs.17
TCTTCTCTCTGCTCACATTACCCCGAGGCCCAGGTCGCTCATACGCATCCTCCTTGCCCTGCCTCGCGCCGCCCGCCGAGATTCACCTCTGTTGCCGTGCTGTTGGTTGCTCGGTGCCTGTTTCGCGTCTGCGCTTCCTCGCCCTGATCCCCCCGATCATCGCATCCGATCCCGCATCGGCGCCGGGCCCTGTTGTCCCTTCCCACCGAGCTTGACGTCTCGACGTGTCGCTCCTTGACGTCGCAGCCTCGTCGAGAGCCGCCCGACGCACCGAAGAGCATGAGCATGCAGACCTCCAACGGCCATAACCCGTCGCCTCAGAGCGCTACTACTACCCACCATCACCACCAGCAGCTCCTCCGCCACGATCACGACTCCGAAGACGGCCATGGCTTCAACAGTGCCGACGAGAACGACAACGACAACGATGTCGACCAGGACGATCAGGACCCTCTGCGCCTGGGAAAGCGCAAGAGGCCCATCTCCGTCTCGTACGTTCAACCTGCTGCCCTGTTTCCCTCTACCCGAGCTCTGCTTCACGCACCCGGCCTCATCTGGCCTTGCCTTGCCTTGCCTTGCTTTACCTTGCCCTGCTTTACCTTGCCCTGCTTTACCTTGCCTTGCCCTGCCCTGTGGCGGTTCGGTCTTCAACCTCCCGTTCCCGCTGCCACCACCCCTCCCTCCCCTTTCTGCCCCCCTCTCCATCATCTCACTACACCTCACTTTACCTTGCCTCTCCTGTCCCCACAGTCTCTGCTCTCCCTCCCCTCTCTGCTCCTCTCTCCACATGCTTCTCTCCTTGGTCATCTTCGTCACATCTCGTCGCCCCGTCATCTCGTCATCTCGCTCCCCAATGCGTCTGCCCACTCCTCCGACCTCCCAGCCTCGCCCTCGCCCGAGTCCTCTCGACCCTCTTGACCTTCGTTCATGACCCTCCCCAATGACACCCTCGCCCGAACATGTCCCCTCCGACCAAGGTCAGGAAGCTAATCCGATCCCAAGATGTGAGCTGTGCAAGCAGAGAAAGGTGAGCTACCGTACCCGCCCTCCTCTTGAACCCCTGATCGACATGCGAATCCATTCTCAGTACCACGCAAGCAGACAATGACCCCTCTCCTAACACGGACCACAGGTGAAATGTGACCGTGGTCAACCTTCCTGCGGCTGGTGCAGTCGCAATGGTGCCATTTGCGAATACAAGGAGAGAAAGAAGCCTGGTCTGCGTGCCGGCTACGGGCGCGAGCTCGAGCAGCGTCTCGACAAGCTGGAGGAGGTTCTCAGAGCGCACGCCGAGATCCTCCAGGCCTCCCTGACCTCGGGCCAGCACCAGCATCACCACGGGGCGCCGCATAGCCATGCCACCCCCAGCGTGCGCGCCAGCAACCCCAGCCTGCCTAGCGATCATGGCACCCCTAGGGAGAACAACGTATTCCGACCCTCGGAACCTACTCGTACGCCGCAAGCTGAGACTGCCCTCTTCTTACAGAAACCTTCCACCTACCCCTCCACCTCGCAACCCATGGAGTTTGGCATGCCGCCGCCCACTCCCTCGATGCACGAATTCCAGCCTCAGCTACCCATGGGCTCCATGCCCGCCCCGAACCAGGTCGCCAACATGCAGCAGCCCAGCTCGGCCGCGCAGGCCTACTACAACCCGAACCAGACGAACCAGCTTCACTCTCCCGACGTGCCCATGACCCAGGCCGGCCAGAGCAACGCTACGCCGGACCAAGACCTTCCGCCATACGATTTGCTCTATGCGCTCGTCGACTTATACTTTAAGCACATCAACACGTGGTGCCCGATCCTCCACAGAAAAGACAACACTCGACTCGCTGTTCGGGCCCACGACCGTCGAGGAGACGGATCGCATACTTCTGCATGCCATTGTGGCCACAACGCTGCGATACTCGACCGACTCGAGGCTCACCGAAGAGAGCAGGGAGCACTACCACTCCATTGCGAAACAGCGCGTCTTGCTCTACGGCATGGAGCACTCGTCGGTCAAGTCGCTCCAGGCACTGGTCGTTTTGGCCCTGGATCTGGTGGGCAGCAGCAACGGCCCACCTGGCTGGAACATCATGGCTCTCATCACGCGCTCCGTCGTCCAATTGGGACTCGCAGTCGAGAGCACCTCGTTCTCCGTCTCCCCAAACTTCACCTCGATCTACACACTCAGAGCCATGATACTGCCGGAACCCAAAGACTTTATTGAAGAGGAGTCGAGGCGACGCTTGTTCTGGATGATTTACCTTCTCGACCGCTATGCGACTATCGCCACGGCTTTCGAGTTTGCGCTCGACGACAAGGAGATCGACAGGACGCTCCCTTGTCGCGACGACCTGTGGATCAAGAACCAAAAGGTCGAGACGCGATGGTTCAGGCTGCAGGAGCAGGAGGAGCCAAATCCGGAATACGATGTCAATAAGCCGGAGAACCTTGGTGCCTTCTCCTACTACATTGAGATTTTGGCCATCCTCTCCAAGGTGCACAAATTTCTCAAGCTGCCCGTAGACATCAGCGCGCTGAGCGACGTCGAGCAGTGGCAGATGCGCTACAAAGAGCTGGATAACATGTTGACGTCTTGGAAGTTTGGCTTGCCCGGGGAATACGGAAACATGGCCAAACTGTTCCAGCCCGGAAACAAGACACTCAACTGTGGATGGGTCATGTTGCACGCCACCTACCATACCGCCGTCATCCGGCTGCACTCGTCGGCGGCGTACCCCACAACCCGATCTCCCATATTCACGCCCTCGTACAGCGCATCTCAACGATGCCATGGTGCCGTCGAGAATATTGCCGCGCTCGGCGAGTTCGTCGTGAACAACGGCTTACTCCCCAAGCTGGGGCCTCCATTCGCCTTTACTCTGTGGGTAGCGGCCCGTCTACTCCTAGTCCATGGCTCGACGGTCGAACACAAGCTGTCACCGCAGATTCAGTTTTTCGTTGACAGCCTGCGCGAGATGGGCCGTTACTGGCCTGTCGCGGCGCGATACTGCGAGCTGCTGCAGCGAGTGCTTGATGAGCATCGCGACAGCGAGCGCACCGGAGACGGTGTGACGCCGAGCTCAGTCAAGATCCTCTCAGACATGCGGCGCACCGCGTTCGACCTCGACTTCTTGATCTCCAGGCAGCCGGGCCCCAATGGAGTCATCACGCACAGCCGCATGCCGAGTGTGACGCCAGCACGAACGCCGGCGCCCAACGAGCTCGAGTACCTAGATGTCTTTGACTTCTTCAACGTCCCAAGGCTGCCTTTTGGCGAGCAAATTGCAGGTGTGCAAGGAATGCCCCAGAACAACGGTGCACCACCAAGCATGGATGGCAGCAGCGGCGATGCGCCTCAAGGGCCGCCACAGCCGCCGCCGCCGCCGAGCAACGAGTTCAACATTACGAACTTTATGGTCGATGCCAACAGCGACTGGCTGTTCAAGCAGGAGGGTGGCAAGTACATGTCTTGATTGGTCATTGATCTTGGTCATGCGATTTTGTGACCACTTGTTTGATTGATTCCGGAGTTTTTGGCGCGACGGTGGGAAGGCTTGCGCGGGTTGTGTACATTGGATGAATGGTCACAGACGCAACGCAGTGGGGGAGAGGATGCATGGATGGATGTGCTGGGCTCAGCTGGGAGGGCAAGGAACACAAAAGGCCTTCTGGCCAAAAAAGGCCCGGAGAGGCCATATGATACCTACTTGTTGTTACTGATGTCAAATGATAATGCGCTGGCGGGGATGAGGATAATACATGTACGATGGTTCAGTGTTCACTCCATGGTCGAGATTCAGTGTGCAGAACAAGCGCCTGTTCAACTCTATACACGTTAGCGTCGTGGTCGTTTGTGTTCCAGACCTGACATCTGGGGAAGCCCGACTGGCCATGGCTAACTGGTAGGCCGTGGGTAAGGCGAATCTTCAGGCCACGCGGGGAGGCTGCGGTGCGAGGCTGCGGCTGCGGCTGCGGCTGCGGCTGATGAGGCCGTTGATAGCCTAGATGGAGGACCATGGTTGTGTATGAAACGCGATGGCATGGATTGATAAAGGGGGAGGCCCTCATAATACGAAGATGCCAACATCCCATACACTGCGATCCCATGTTCTCGTCGCCGTTCCCCATCACAGCTCGCAGTTGGACGCACGCAACACCACCACCGCCCCCTGAATACCTGACAGATCCACCCGTTCAACACGGCCTCCCACACCAATGGACCTCTGCACCGCCTTCTCCTTCGCGGCATCCTCCCCGGCCGCGAGCGCCGCCGCCCTCGCGACCTTCAACGCCGCCGTCGCCCGCCACAGGCAGCACCCCGCCGACGAGACGCCCTAGCAGCCCGCTGCCGGGACGACGTGGCAGATCCTCCTCGACGGGCCCCTGGCCATCGACCCGCAGGCCCCGGCCGTGACGCCCGACGTCGAGGTCTTCGACGTCGACTTGTTCGCGAACCAGACCAGGCGTCCACGTTCGCGGCGCTCGGCAAGAGGGTCGTCTGCTACTTCAGCGCCGGGTCGTACGAGGACGGCCCGACCGACTCGGGGGACTTTGACGCGGGCGAGGGGGGCGATCTGGGGCGCGAGCTCGAGGGGTGGCCGGGCGAGTACTGGCTTGACACGAACAGCGAGACGGTCAGGGGGGGTCATGAGGCGGCGGATCGAGTTGGCGAGGGACAAGGGGTTTGATGGGGTTGACCCGGATAATGTGGATGGGTTTGTATGTGCCTTTTCCCCTCGTGCTTGGTTGTTTCCGGCTTGATGCGTCCGGCCTCGTCATCGGCTGTCTTGGGATTTGAACGTTGCGCGGCGGAGGATGACTACATGAACAAGTCTGTCTACTGGCTTGTTCAGACAAACCGCAACGGGCTCGGCCTGACGGCAGCCGACTCGATCGACTGCATCAGCTTTCTCGCGTTCGAAGCACGGAGACGCGGACTAGCCATGGGGCTCAAGAACGGCGGCAGCATCATCAAGAATGTGCTCCCCGTCATTGACTTCTCTGTCAAGGAGGAGTGCGCCGCGTACAGCGAGTGCGACCTGTACAAGGCCGTCACGGACGCCGGCAAGCCGTGTTCCACATCGAGTACCCGGACATGGCGAAAACGGGGGCGCAAGACAAGGATGCGCGGCGACGGGCCTGCAAGGCGAAGGGCGCGGGCCGGTTCAGCACCGTCATGAAGGGGCTAGATCTGGATGGGTGGTTTCAGTATTGCGATGGGGATGTATATAAGACAAAAGAGGACAAGGACAAGACGTGATGTCGGCGCCGGCGATGCTCAGTCACCTACATCTCGCTCAGCAGATAGACTGCATGATGAAAACTTGCAATTGATCGCGTCTCGCTAGGAACGTGGGTATTCAATTCGAAAGATGGATGCTCGCTAAATGACAGATGATTCTTTTTCCCCTCCTCTGCGCGTCGCTCATAGAGCATTCGCGCTGCTCATCCGCAGCATCCAGTGGGCTCCTCGACGCCCTTGGCCTGTTGCGTGGCGGCCCCAGTTTCCACCTTGTAGACGAGCCAGTCGCAGAGGAACTTGCCGAGGCCGGCACCGAGCAGGATGGAGATGATGATGTAGCCATTGTAGTACATGGCGAGCAACATGATGATGTAGGCCAGGCCGAAGAAGGTCGTGTGCAGCACGGCCCGGATGAGCTGTTCGACGGGCGAGGCGCGGAAGATGAGCGGCGCGCTGGGACGGGCGACGGCGCCGGTGTCGTCGCAGCACGAGGGCTCGACGGCGGCGGCGACAGCCATCTGGGCCGCGCGCGCGTGGAACTGACGCAGAAGCAGGGCATCGTACTCCTTGCCGAGGCGGCGGACGAACTCGAGGGTCACGGTGAGGAGGGCGACGCCAATACAGCTGGCAGCGAAGGCGCCGTTGCTGCCGACGTGCCAGGACTCGGCGAGGAAGCAGGAGTCAATGGTGTACCAGTTCCAAAGCATCTGGTGGTTTGGTGGTCAGCGAGCGAGCGAGCGAGGGCCATGGCCATGCAAGGCGAGGGGCAGCTGGACATACGGAGACTTTGCAGTCGGCGGTCGCGCCGTGGCCGCTGCTGTGCGACATGGCGGCAGAGTGTGAAGGTGCTATACGTTGGGTGAGGATGGGGGATGAAGATAAGGTGATGATGACCAGTCAAGAGGAGTCAGTCAAAAGAAATGCTGAAGCTTGCAACTTGGAGAGGACAGGAAGAAGTCAAGCTGCGAATTGCGAGAGTCGCGAAGCAGCAGCTCTCAGCCGAACCTGCCCAACATTGCTGGCGTGTCGGGGTAGATAAGATGTGGCAGGGGCTACGGAGGTTGCCCACTGCCGCCAATGTTCGCCCTTGCCCTTGCGCCCCCCTCCTTCGCACCTTCCCTTGGTCGGGCAATCGGGCAATGGTGGGGTAGTAAGAGAGCTCTAACCCGGATGGTGTACAGGCATTGAAGGCGCGGCATTGGGTGCGCAGGTTTTCCAAGAGGGCCTGGGTTCATGGCGTTGCGCAAGTTTAGCAGGGGCAAGAGGGAGGGGGGCCCCCGATGTTTGAGCTTATTGGAGTCGTGGCGACTTGGAGACCCTGGGACAAAGATCAAAATCCCTGGGCCATCTTGGGGCGGGCTGGTCGTGTGGGAGATCTGATGTGCTTTGGTCCTAGGAAATGGGAGAAGGACGGGGCTAAGCAGCTACGGTCCGCTGCTGGTTGGTCAGAAACTTGCTCGCTCCGATGAACGGCCCCGGTGGATCGGATCCGCACGCAGCGCCCCCGGGGTCCAAGAAGCACCGTGGTTCGGTCAGTCGCTGTTTCCAGATGCAAGGTGTGGCGCCATAGCGGCCCCACTAACTTGCTCAATCGTGCTCAGTCGCCCGGGCGGTCACAGCTGGCGGCGACTGCCTTGAAGCAACTTCGACCAGGGAAAACCACCAAGAAGACGATCGAGAGAATCCCCGCCGACGCCTGCTGACGCCCAGACGACGCCTCTTCCGAGTTGCCTCATGCGGGCTCCCCAAGATCTACTCCTGCACATGGCACGCCTCCCGATTGCCGTGGCCATATGGCGAGGAGGTA
The DNA here is from genome assembly GCF_000150675.1 of Verticillium dahliae VdLs.17. Taxonomy (NCBI): domain Eukaryota; kingdom Fungi; phylum Ascomycota; class Sordariomycetes; order Glomerellales; family Plectosphaerellaceae; genus Verticillium; species Verticillium dahliae. The sequence continues at coordinate 347,678 of NW_009276945.1, forward strand.
TGCCTCCGTTGGTTCGTCTTCTGGATCGGGCAATGCCTCTATTGACCAAGCCAGCAGACAGAGCAGCGAAGAGCCCCATGGCAGCTTGTCGGCCTGGGCACCAATATCGATCAGAAGGACGTCCAGTCATCTGCTCGAGTCAAAAATGCAGCATGCAACTCCAATTCAACCACCCCCGTCAGAGGGGCGGGCATTGGACCCTTGGCCAGCCCGGGGAATAAACGCGCTACACCCACCACGTCGCATCGCCGAGTTCCAGACTAATAAACCTGCTCACTGTGGATCGCCGCCCGCCGCCTTGGCTACCCAAGCTCCCAGTGTCGAGACGAGGGGCCAGACACCCCACCAACCTGATAAAGCAGACACGAAACACCACTCGAAAAGTTGCTCGAGCATGTCTGTCTTAAGGTGCTCCCATCTCTCTCCGACGATCGCCACGAGGCTTTGATCCGCCTTCTAGGTTTTTCCTGCTGTCTTGCGATTGTGTCGAGATCTCTCCCGAGACACACAGCATCGGCCCGAGACATAGTCATAAACGCCCCTTGGCCAAGTGTCTCTCACCTACTACCGGCGCATATAGAGACGCGTTCGCAACAATACACAATGGAGGCCACCAAGAGCCTCCTGGCACCGCGCCAGCATATTCAGGATCACGATGCCGCCGAGTCTGTCATCCATCACTGGGGCTACGCTGACCGCGTGGTACCCTGCGTCAATGATCCTGGGTCCTGTAGATACCTCGACGTCGTTTAAAATGCCCACGATGTTGGCATGATCTACACCGGCGTCATCTGGGCCACTATCGGTGGCATACTCCTGATCTGGGCCGTCATCAGGCGGATGATGCCTCCGCAGTCCCACCGGAACCCTCAGGCGCTGGTTGAGGGCGAAAAGCGGACGGTGGACACGACGACGAGAATTCGCCATACTCTTTGGTCTTACACCAACCGCTATCTCCTGCCCGACTCTATCCGCTCCATCTTTGGCCGCACCACGCGCCTGCAGGTTCTCGTGCTTGCCATCCTCACCGGCTATCTTACCATATTTTCCTTCGTCGGCATCGTCTACGGCATCTGGATCACCCCCGTCAAGAATATGGAGGGCGTCTACAACACCCGCAGCAGTCTGGGACCCTTCTCTGACCGTGTCGGTGTCCTCGCCTACGCCCTGACGCCGCTGTCCGTTCTCCTGTCGAACCGCGAGTCGCTGCTGTCCGTCTTGACCGGCATTCCCTACCAGAATTTCAACTTTATGCACCGCTGGCTCGGCTACATCATCATGGTCCAGTCCATTGTCCACACCATTGGCTGGACAATCATTGAGGTCAAGCTCTACCAGCCCCAGCCCCAGGTTGCGAAGAAGTGGATCGTGCAGCTCTACATGATTTGGGGTGTCGTCGCCATGATCCTGCTTCTCATCCTCTACGCCCTCACGCTACCTCCTGTCATCCGCTTCACCGGCTACGAGTTCTTCCGCAAGTCTCACTACGTTCTGGCCCTGGTCTACATGGGCGCCTGCATCGGCCACTGGGAGGGTCTCCAGTGATTCATCATCCCCGGTATCCTGCTGTGGTTCATCGACCGCTTCGCCCGTGCCGCCAGGACGTTCCTGCTGCATTACAACTTTGTGGATGGCACCAAGCGTGGTTTCGTTGCCGCTCACGCCGCCATTACCACCTTCCCTGACGAGAAGGATGGCGACGTCGTACGTCTCGATTTTGAACACCCCCACGATGCCTGGGCGGTCGGCCAGCACTTCTACCTCTGCTTCACCGAGAGCAGCATCTTCCAGTCTCACCCGTTCACCCCGCTGAACGCAGCCGTCACTGTCAACGGCCGCACCAAGCACTCGTACGTTTTCCGGGCCAAGGGCGGCGAAACCAAGAAGATCGCACAGATCGCCGCGAAGAAGCTGGCGGCCGCCGCTACTGCATCCGCGACACCATCCGAAGACAAGGAGGGTGTGATCACGGCGGCCTCGGCCCCGACGATGCCTGTCGTGCTCACCGGTCCCTACGGTGACCCGATCATGCGCAACATCACCCCCGAAGCCAACATTCTGTGCGTCGCCGGCGGCACCGGCATCACGTACGTCCTGCCCGCCCTCCTCAGCCTGACCGCCAATCCTGCTTCGCCTCGCAAGCTCGAGCTCATCTGGGTCGTCCGCCACGCCAAGGATGTCGACTGGGTCAAGCCTGAACTGGCCGCACTTGAGGCCCTCGATGTGACGGTGCGCATCTTTGCCACGCGCGATGCCGCCTCGAGCTCATCTGATGCCGACCGCTCGTCCGAAGGCGAGGCCGACGAAGAGAAGCGCGCTGCCGGTGCTGTGGCCGTGCAGAAGATGCGTGCTCGTGGCGCGGCGGCCAGTGTCCGCTCTGGCGGCCTCGGACACCCGGACCTGGCGTTGCTCGTGCGTGAGTTTGTGCAGGCGACTGTCGCCGCCAGGACGGTCGTGTTTGCGAGCGGGCCTGGCGGGCTGATGACGGATGCGAGGGCGGCGGTCGCGGCTTGCAACGACGGCGGCAAGGTGTGGAAGGGGGATGAGCGGTTCAACGTCGACTTGATTCACGACGAGCGCATGGAGAGGTGAAGACGTGTTTGGATTTAGCGATGATACCACCTTGTTTAGCCTTGAACTCGATTCTTCTGCTTCATCGATTCGTGTATTCCTCTGTCGGAGCAGCACCTATGCAATGCTTCACTTCTACCACTCTGCCACCCCTGACCCTGACCCTGACCCTGACCCCCT
>NW_009276945.1:350528-367497 GCF_000150675.1 Verticillium dahliae VdLs.17
CGGAGCGGCAGCCTAGTCCACGTATTGAACGCCTTGACGTGGCTCATAGTCGCCCCGACGTCTCAGAGATCGACTATCGCCGGGGGCCGTCGGCACGCGCTTCGACGTCAAATGCCACAGCAGGTTGGCCAGGATGAGGCGCAGCTCGAGGTAGCTCAGGTGCTTGCCGATGCAGCCGCGCGGGCCGAGCGAGAAGGCCTGGCTCGCGTCGCGGGCGTCGCGCGCAAAGGGCGACGGCCCGTCGCCGTCGCCGTCGCCGTCGAGCCACCGCTCCGGCAGAAAGTCGTCGGGCCGCGCCCAGTTGCGGGGCGAGTGGGTGGCGGCCCAGCTGTAGACGGAGACGGTGGTGCCGCCGGGCAGGAACTCGCCGGCGACCGTGTCGCCGCCGCGGGGCACGGTGCGCGTCAGGCCCGTGGGCACGGGCGGGAAGATGCGCAGGGCCTCGTCGATGCAGGCGTTCATGTAGGGCAGGTCCTGGAGGGCGAGGAACTGCATGTCGGCGGCGCCGGCGGCGCCGGGGAAGGCGTCGCGGACCTCGCGCGTCAGGCGGGCGTGGGCGGCGGGGGTGCGCAGCAGGTGCATGAGCAGGCCCGAGAGGAGGGACGCCGTCGTCTCGGAGCCGGCGACGATGAAGAGGGCCGAGTTGAGGATAATCTCGTTCTGCGAGACGGTGCCCTTTTCGTTCTGTCGCAGGATGTAGTAGAGGAAGTCGCGGTGCTCGCGGCGGAGGCCCTCGTCGATGCGTCTACGTCGTCAGTTTCTGGCTGTTCTTTTCTTCCTACTTCATTTCCCACGGGAAATATGCGACGACGACTGGCAGAGGGGCACTCACTGGAGGCATTTTTCCTGGCTCAGCTGCAAGTGCCTGACGCGCTTCTCGCGCAGGTCGCTCGGGATGAGCTTGACGAGCGTCCGCTGCCAGAAACTGCCCGTGCGGAACATGCGCCGCGTCGCCTGCTCGTAGGCGCCCGCCTTGATCGTGTCGGTGATGAGGGAGACCCAGGAGTGGAACACGCCGTCCTTGAGGCAGCCGAACGGTTCGCCAAAGGCCATGTCGCCGATGATGTCAAACGTCGTAAAGTCTGCGCCGGTCAGCTTTGTGTGCATGTTGAGTCGGTGGTACTATGGGGCCGCCTCTAAGCCTGGCAAAATCCTGGCAGAATCCTGATAAAATCCTGACTAGGAAGCCTGGCAAAATGCCGAGCCGGCCAGGAATACGTACTAAACCAGTCGCACATGTTGACGGCGGCGCCGGACCGGGCCAGCGGCGTCAGCTTCTGCACAAAGAGGTCGACGTAGCCGCGGATGATGCTCTCCTGCTCGAGCAGCGCCTTCTGGCTAAAGGCGTGGGACAGCGTGCGGCGCTGGCGGGCGTGGTTGGCGTCGTCGGCCATGGTCAGGGTCGTGGCGCCGGGGAGGTCCTGGACGGAGCCGACGTGGATGGCTGCGATGATTTAGCCTGTCGAGCTCGAGAAGAGAGGCAGGCAGGCAGGCAGGCTGGCAGGCAGGCAGGCTGGCAGGCAGGCAGGCTGGCAGGCAGGCAGGCAGATACGTACGGTCCTTGTGAAACTGCGGATGGCCCTGTCTGTGGCCATAAATGTCCTTCCACGCCGCCGGGTCCGTAAAGGCGAGCTCTGACGGCATGGTGCGCACAACGGGGCCGTACCGGAGGTGCAGCTGGTGCACGTCAAAGGGCCAGCGGCCGCGGAAGAGGCCGTAGATGCTGTAGACGGGGGAGATCTTGGCGAGGAAGGGGCCCGGGTACTTGGCCAGCGGGTGGAAGTAGTAGTTGTACACGCAGCTCCAGAGGGTGTAGATGGTGAGCTTTCCGGGGACGTCAGCTTTTGCCGTGAGCCTTCGGAGCAGCGAACTTACAAACGCGATAGTGGCCAGGCCGGCCAGGCCGGAGTAGTCGTACAGAAGCTGAACTGCACCCATTTTCCCCATGTTTGTTGTTGGTCGAACCGTGGTGGTCGCCTCTGTACAGTCGATGCTCAGATGTCCTCCCACGCCAGCAAGGCTGAACCTCATATACTGCCCGTCAGAGGAATCAGGACGTCGGCCATTGGTGAGGCCATCTCCACTCTGGGGGAGTCCCTGTGACGTCTCGCGCTAGGGATACGTTTACCCAGCGCCAGGGCGGCCGCGTCAGGGGTTTGATGTTGTGCTGGGACGATCTCTAGGGTGGGATCTGGTCTTCCCGAACGGCAACAGGCAGACAGCTATTGGAGGGAAAGGCCATTTGAGTGGCCATCAGGCTCAGGGTGATGCAAATGCTCGCGATGCTGAAGCTTGATGGTGTGTATGGAGTTTGATCGAGGGGTCCAGCGTAGCGTTTGAGGCTGGGATTTTGATGCTGGGATTTTGATGCTGGGATTTTGATGCTGGGATTCTGATGCTGGGATTTTTGAGGCCGGGATTTTGCAGCACTCCACGAAACCAGGTGACTGCAAGACGAAAGAACCCCATCCAGCTGTTCATCCATATGACTCAAAGATGAAGCTGTCTGTCCTTGTCGTCAAGTCAAGTCTGATGGGTTTCGTCGAGGAGGCAGCTGTCGGGTGGAGCCTTGTCTTCGGTACTTCCTGCCCTCCTTCGCGTCCCCACTGCGATCACCAGTTACTGGCAAGACCGGCCGGTCGCTGCGGGGTCACTTCACGACTCGGCTGGTGGGTTCGGATCTAGTTACCCGACCGTCTGATTGCATCTCTACGACTCATGAACATGATGCCAATGGCCTCGACCCAACTCAGGGGCATTCACTTGCCTTGTCATCATGGGCGTGTGCCGAAAGGAAGGCAAAGGCAAGGAAAAACACAAGGTATCATGACGACGCAGCTGTTGCTGCTGGCTTGAAAGCCCTTACAAAAATACACACAAGTCCAGCCCGCCCAACGCCGTCTTTGCCCCATGCAATGCTGACGCCTTCAAGATGCAACCCACGTGCTCGCCCGCCAGACGCGACGCCCAACTCACAGGTAGCCCGTCGGCGCATGCACGCCGTGGAACCCAAGCCCGATGGAGAATGGACATTCAGCCCTGCCCAGTTCCGTCAGGTCCCTCGCGTTGAGGCACAGCAGGTAGCTTCGCTGCGCGCTGCCATCGAGCACAACACTCAACAGCACGCCGTCGTCCTCGTCCGCCATCTCCCCCTCCGCCACGGGCCGCGGCACAAAGATGGTCTCGCCTGGTGTGTGCCCCCGCGGACACCCCCAGAGCAGCGCCCCCTTCGTCTGCGTGTCCGTCTTGACCACCGTGTCGAGCAGCGTGCTTCGCCCCCGGTTCGCCAGCGAGTACATGTAGCGGTGTCGTTTCGTGTGGTATGCCGGGTTAATGACAGGCAGCTCGCCGGCGTGCGGTCCGGGAATCGAGGACACGAGCTCCCACTGGCCCTGCTTCTTGCCCGACGTGAGCGACACGCCGAGGCGATACCGGGCGAGCCGCGGGTGGAGTGTCTGCAGCCTGTTCTTTTCGCCCCAGAACTTCTTTGCGGCGTCATTCCTGTCGAGCAGCACGTCGTAGGAGAAGCTTCGGATGACGTCTTGATTCGGGTACTCGATGACGTCGCAGAAGAGGTCCACGACGGAACCATCCGGTGACGTCTCCTCAAACGAATTGACCGAGTGGAAGAAGAAGGCGGCGGGTGTGTCAAAGCTGGCGACGAGCCCCTTTTTCCCCCGGCGGTCGACGACGAGCCACTTGCACCGCTGCGTCGCATCAAACGCCTCGATCGAGTCGAGAATGTTCCGGTTCCACGGCACCTTGAGCCCGGCCAGCCCAAAGTGCGCGACGGGGATGCAGAGGACGACGTAGCTCGGCGTCAGGAAGAAACTGTGCATGTAGCCGGCCTTGGCGCCGGCGTCGCTGATGGTGGCCAGTATGTCCGTCTTGCCCGTGGCCGCGCTGACACGGAACACGCGATACGTGGCCGTCCTGCCAAAGTCGAGGTTGTAGTTGAAGAGGTCGCCCGTCTCGGGGTCCCTCTGCGCGTGGGCGCATGAGCTGGGGCCCTTGAGGTCCGGGTGCAGCTTGGATTGCCGGGCGACGCCGACGGGCTCGAGGGTGTCGGGGTCGGCCTCGACGAGCATGCTGGCGTCGGTGGATATCCACACGTTGCGGACGCCGTTGCGGTGGCCGCCCGACGGGGTATCGTCGCCCTTGGGAGGGCCATTTGGCGGCGACAGGCGGTCGTTCGGCGGCGACAGGCCGGGGACGTTCGTGTTGACAGCGACGGACACGTTGCTGCCCTGCGGCTGCCTCTGGAACATGCTCATGACCTTGCCAAACAGGCCAATGCAGGGGTCCCGCCGCTGGCCGAACGAGTAGGCGTTGCGCATGCCCTGGGTCCTGATCTCGCTGACGAGCGTCTCGGCCTGGCGGCGCGACGAGTAGACGACGCGCAGGGGCGTGCCGGCGGCCTCGTCCGCGGGGACGATGCGGAAGAGGTGCGTGTGCGCGAAGCCGTCGAACCAGTGCGTGACGTAGTGGGTGCCTTTGGGGCTGTTCTCGACCTTGCAGGCGCCGGGGCCGGTCCGGTACAGCGAGCCGGCCGCCCAGTCGGGGATGTGGCCACGGACGGTCAGTTCGAGGGGGCCGCGTTCCTCGGTGAGGCCGTCAAACTGGGGCTGTCAGAACGGGGGCATAATGGGGCGGGGCGTCGGGAGGGACAAGAGGGGGGATCCAACGTACGCCGGCCTCGTTGGGCCATTCCTTGTAGGTCTGGTTGAAGATGTTCTGGGCAAACTCTTTCCGGTCGGCGTCGGCATCGTGCGGGGTGCGCAGGACGGGTGTCGTGCCCGGCAGCGCGGCGGCCTCTGCGAGCATCGCGGCAGGGCCCATGAGACGACGATGGGTGAGCCGTCGAAGCTGGCAGAGCTGGCGGGTGACGGGTCGAGGGTTCAGATTGGCGAGCTGGGAGAGCGGCTGCGGTCCTTAGATAGGGTCCGGCTGGCAGGTCTCAAGGCGGTTAGGTGTCTCAGGGCGTAGCGTGGTCTTGGCTGTGGTCTTGGGCAAGGCGTGATGCGGCTGGCGTGGTCTCTTTTGGATGAAGGTGGCAGGTTATGAAGTCGACATGAGTGCGTCTTGGGAAAGAGGCAGTCGAGCTATGGCACCTTCTTCGGCCAAGATGGGTACTTGCCTTACGGTGTGCAGAAGGAAAGAAGTCAACCCCTCGATATAAGGCACATGTGGAAAGAGGGGAGTCGCACGAGTGTCTTGTACTGGATCGCGCTTGCCGTGTCCTGGTCTTTGCTTTCCTCACCTCACGATGCACTCTCGGTAGAAGACGAAGAATTCATGGCAAAACAGAAGCAGAAAAAGAAGCAGAAAAAGAAGATGAAGAGGGAGCGGGGGTAAAGGGGGACATGGCTGAGCTCATAGGGGCGGACCCGTGGACTCGACGATGGCACTGATGATGCATAGTAGTGATGATGCCCTGACCCGACAAGACACGGACATGGTTGCTCGCACTCGCACATGCTGCATGCACGAGAACATACGGACCTGCATCCCCCCGGCTCTTCTCTCCTTCTCGCCTTGCAGGCAGGATTCCTTCTCGAAGAGGGGGGGGCCCACGTCTCTCGCTTAAGGTACTGAGGAGAGCTAACCGGGCCAGATCAGGACGACGGGCAATGGTCACAGGCCGAACCAGGCGGTCGGGCAGAGTGGGCTGTCTTGCGTCTTTGCTTGGGCATGGCGGAATTGAGGCCGGGGCGGGTCGCTGGCCGAGAGAGGAGGGCCCCGCCGATGGAGGTTCGGACTTTGGGGAATCAAGACAGTGGCTCGTAGGTGCAGGGCGGTTTGATGCTGGGAGGTCCACCGTTCCCTTGCCCTCCGGTGCATCCGTTCATGGCATCGTCATCGATCTCTGGATGAGGTGATGAGGTGGGACATGTCAACTGGCTGGCTGGCGACGAGAGAGAGGGCAAGCGAGTAAGATGCACGACACAACAGAAAGACCCCCAAGCATGGAGGCAATTCCGTCTTCTCGCTTGACCTAGCAACGGGCGAGCCTCATCACGGTTAGATCGCCGTCGTGGTCTGGCGAGCGACTGAGGGAGCGCCCCCAGGTAATGGCAGCGGGGCGTGGGACAGCAGTGCCGGACCGCTCCAGCGCATGGCAGCCACCGGGGAAGCCACTGAAGCACGGGCAGATTAGCTGATCACCGCCCTGGCGAATGGGCGAATGGGCGAACGGCGTGCCGGCAGCCGGGCTCCAGCGTCCCGACGCTGCGTCGAGGGGCCAATCAGCGGCTCTACGTAGCGAGTGCATCGGTGCTAGGTGCCGTGCCCGTGATTGTTGGCTTGTAGAGCCTTTTGGCGGGCCATGTGTCCGAGTGCTTGCTGCCAGGTAAGGTACGGTGAAGGTCCTGGCATGGCACGTGTTTATTAGCCATGTTTATTAGCCACATTATGCGCCCCCTCCGATTGACCGCCTCTCCCTCATCCCTTGCTCGGTAGAGTCCTGCTCGCAAGACTCCTGCTCGCAAGACTCCTGCTCGCTAGAGTCCTCCACGAAGCCATCATCCTCCCAACGCCGCCAACGTGTCACCGCCCACCCGCTGCAAGCCACATGCGTCCTCGCAACGGCACCCTTTGACGAGCGTCTCGCTTACGACGTAGATACAGAACATGGTCGATCCCTGCGCGCCCCCAATCTCGATGCCCGCCCTGTCCTGTTGTCTCGAATGCCCATCCCAGCGACCCGGGTCCCGACATGGCGTGAGATGAGGCGACTGCATCTCGCCGCAGACAGGACTGCATCCCGCGGCAGCCAGGGCGGCCTCGTTCCGCAGAGGCCAAAGGGCCATGCAACGCCAGTGCTGTCCTCGCGAACTTGCTGTCTTCATGCAGACCGGATCATCTGGAACATGCGTTTTCTTATTGCCTGATGCTGCACTACCTGACCAACTGATCCAACACTGACCGACAATCTGCTCCGCCTACCGACTCTGGTCTCGCTGCCGCCGCCGCAGCCGCTGCTACATCTCTTGCTCTGTCCACCCTGTCCCGTGCCGTCTTGCTCCGTCCGGCCTGCGCATATCGTCTCTGCCAACTACCCAACCGTGCCGTCGTCCACTGGCTGCTCCTCCCTGACAGCCGCCAGCAACCGCTGCGCCATGCGCGGCTGGCGGCCCCACGACTGGAAGCACCGACGGCAGTCCGGGCACGACCAGTCCGTCTCGGGCCCCTGCCGGACGAGCAGCTGGAAGAGGCACCGCGCCCCAAACACGTGCCCGCACTGCACAATCTCCACCGGCACCTCGCCCTCGCAGTACCTGTCGCGCTCGTAGTAGAACGCCCAGTCCTCCCTGTCGCGCGACCTCTCGTCCGCCGACGTGCGCGAGTGCACCGACGTGCCGTGACTCTCGCCCGGACCGTGACCCGCCGGGCTGGCCGCGAGGAGCTCGGCGCCGTCCGCCGCGTCAAAGTACGCGTTCGTGCAGAGCGGGCAGCAGAAGACGTCCTGCGCGCCCTGTGGCACGTCGCCGCCCTCTGGCACGTCGCGACCCTCTGGCACGTCGCCGTCGCCGCCCTGCGTCTGGAGCTGCGTCCCCGCGCGGAGCTGCGCGCCCGTGACCTCGCGCGTCAGGAACCAGAAGAGAAGCTGGCTCTGCTGGTAGACCGTCTCCTTGGCGAACCAGTCGCTCTTCTGCTGCACGAGCCACGTCCTGCACGCGTCGTCGTCATGTGCGTTGTGATTGTGCTCGCGAGCTGCTCGAGGGCCGGCAGGCTCGGCCGTCGCCGCCACGGCGCCGGCACGATCTCGAAGAGCCGCTCGAGCACGAGCTGCAGCCGCGCGTCCGACAGCCCAATGTCCTCGACCATCATGTGGCCCATGCACCGCAGCACGGCCGTCCTCACCCCGTTGTCGTGCGCCTCCATGTCGAGCATCTCCGGCTCGTCGCCCCACATCCTGTGCCACGGCCGCGACGCTCTGTCCTCGAGCAGGAGCGTCGTGCGCGCCTGGTGCTCGAGCAGCGTCGTGCGGAACTTGAACTGCGCCTCCCAGTACGGCTGGCACCGGGCCCGGCCGTCGCGGAAGAACGGAAACGCCTCTTTGCGCTCGGCATGCTCCCTGCGCAGCCGCGTCTCGCTCGCCGCCTCGGCGGTCGCCCGTTCGATGACTTCTGAATGACGGCTTGGGTGCACGGCGTCGCGCCGGTAGACGAGGTCGCGGATCGGCTGGCCTGCGCGCGTGGCGGCCATGGTGCGCAAGGCGGTGGCGGGGTTGTAGAGAAACCGCCTGACGTCCGAAGCGTTGGCGTCGCAGCGGCAGCGGTTGAGCCAGTGGCTGTGCTCCTTGCAGGCCGTCTCGCGGGTGAGCCAGGCGTAGGCGGCGTACATGTCGTCCCAGGAGAGAGCGCCGCGGGGTCCCCAGGTGTGGGTGAGGAGACAGCCGATGAGGGGTCGCATGTACGAGGCCCAGTCACTGACGTAGCGGTCGGCAAACTGGGCATCAACGTCGTCATGGCGAGGGGTTGTCCAGGTTACGACAACGTCGGGAAGGCCAGCGGGCGTGACGAGAGACGACCGGCCGGTGCATGAGGGGCAGCCGTAGGGATGACGGGTTTCGCGGCGGTCCCAGAGGTCGGCGGGACAGGGTTCGAGGGCGGCGCAGAGAATATTGACCTTCTCGATGTGCGTCTTGACGTCGCGCTCCTCCTGGCCGAGGCATGTGTAGATGCGTACGTCTCGGATGCACATGGCCGCATTGGTTAGGCGTGGTAGCTTGCCGTTCCGTAGAAAACTGACTCAATTCGTGAGGGACTGTGAGGAACAAGAGAAAATTGTTGGGTTAAAATGCCAATGGCAGGACCATGGTTTTATGAGGATCATCTGGACGCCGTCATGGCGAGCCGCTGTTGGGCTCGGAGAGCACATGAAATGCTAGAAGAACCTTTGTTGCATCGCCTGAACTTGGAAAGCACATGGCTTCTTGTCCTGCATTCCAGCGAGATCTCGGGTAGGCTACACCTGGCAAAGGATGGTTTCTGAGGAAGGCGTGACAATAGGGGATGTGCTATCCTTTGTTCGTCGAGAACCCAGACAACAAGGGCCGGCTGGCTTCGATCATTTGGGGCATCCGGAAAAGGTAACGTCGGGAGCAGGCTGTTCTCAATACAAAGACTCTCGAGTTTGCTTTGCCAGTGAGAGGCTTGGGAGGATGCTGTAGTCCTTGATCTGGGATGAAAGGGCGGCCATTGCGAGAATGGTGGTGGGATTGGAGAGCGTGGTTTGCCGATTGTGGACTACATTGGCGGTGAAAATGAGCATGCGGGAATGTTGGCTGAGTTCCAGAGTAGTCTGCCGTGATGATGGACGGGAAGAATTGATAGAAATATGCATGTGGTTGTGTTCCATCCAACCCATGGCTCAACAGTCGAGTAGATGCAAATGGCAACATGTCGTCGAGGTCCAGAGCTCTGCCCGGGTTAGGGTCGATCGCACCAGGGGTCGCCCCACAGCGGGAGGCCCTGGCAGGCCTGGCAAGCCTGGCCCATGCGGCCAACCCCGCTGACCGCTGCCCGCTGCCCGCTGCCCGCTGGCTGTCGTTGCTGGCCTCCGAGAATCCACCCAAAGTCAATAAACTGAGCCAGACCAAACCTCAACCTGCCTGTCCATTGACAGCTCCCGCGACTCACCGCCCCGAGCAGCCCTCATACGACAGCGACAGCCGCGCGAAAAAAAGACACCATGGCACCCAAGGAAGACAAGGACAAGGATGCCTCCAAGGTGCACAAGCTCGCCCTGAGGGGCAGCGCCAAGCTTGTTGCCGAATTCGTATGTCGTCGCACACTCGAAGCTCGAAGCTCGAAGCCCGAAGCTCGAAGCTCCCGCTCGACTTGCAATGCAATGCAGAAACGCTGACGGTTCCTCACCTGCAGTTCCAATACTCGATCCACACCATTCTGTCCGATGCCACTGTCCAGTCTCTCGCCGCGAGCAACCGCTGACCAACCCCAGGTTCCAACGAGGTGTCTACCCCGCCGAAGACTTCTCCGTGTACGTCGGCGCCTCCGTCCCGACCTCGCCGACAACCTGCTGACCCTCACTGCTCCAGCGTCAAGAAATATGGCCTCAACATGCTCGGTCCGTCTGCAGAAACATGTCCAATGACCCGAAGGTTTTCCTTTGCTAAGCCGCAGCAGTCTCCTCCGACGACCAGGTCCGCGCCTACATCAAGAAGATCATGGGCCAGCTCGACCGCTGGATGAAGTACGGCAAGATCTCCAAGCTCGTCATCGTCATCACGAGCAAGGACACGGGCGAGCACGTCGAGCGCTGGCAGTTTGACGTCCAAATCTTCAACCAGCACAAGTCGGCCAAGTCCAAGGCCGCCAAGGCCGACCAGGAGAACGCCGCGCCCGTGTGAGTGACGCCTGTCCAGTCTTTTCTCTTCTTTTCCTCTCCTTTCCTTTTTTTCCCTTGTCTCTTCCCTTCCCGAGCTCCACATCTGTAGCCAGCTGACGTCCCTGCCAGCACCGAAGACGCGCCCGACAAGACGGAAAAGGAGATCCAGGACGAGATCGCCGCCATCTTCCGCCAGATCACCGCCTCCGTCACCTTCCTGCCCCAGCTCGACGGCGACTGCACCTTCAACGTGCTCGTCTACGCCGACGCCGACAGCGAGGTGCCCGTCGAGTGGGGCGACAGCGACGCCAAGGAGATTGAGAACGCCGAGCGCGTCCAGCTGCGCGGCTTCAGCACGAGCAACCACCGCGTCGACACGCTCGTGAGCTACCGCCTGGCCGAGTAGATGGGGAGTGGTCACGAGCTGTTTTTTTTTTTTTTTTTAATTCTCGGCAGTCGCAACGGTATGGGACTGCCAAGTGACGAGGAATAAGGGATATAGGTTGAAGGTTGCTTGGTTAGAGGAAGCAGGCAGGCAGGCGTACGGCGTTGACACCATTTTGGTTTGAGATATTCCTCTCCACAAACTGGCATGCGAGGACAGGCCATCATCTCGGCGACGAGGTACCATATGTCTACCAAAGCTACCGACGGCGCAGCTCGCCACGAAATGGATCGAGCCTTTGCGCAAAGAAAACATGCCCCCCTGCCACCGTCTCCCTCTGCTTAAGTGTTTGCCATCCGACTTCATCATTCATGCTTGTTGCTTTTAAACCCCTGCACGCTACTCATGCTGTCCCCAACCTCCTGTCCCCCCTGCTTTCATGCAGATGCAACCTCAACGCCATGTCAACCATCCACACACACACATGCCCCCCACGCCCTACACCCTCTTGAAGAAGTAGACGTACGCAAACTTGCGCATCTCCTCGACCTCGCCTGCCTCGACCACCTTTTCGTCGTTGAAGAGCACCCACGACGGGTGATCGCCCGCCTGCCGGATAAAGGCGACGTAATGCCTACAACGAGTTAGCCTCCTGCACGGTGTAGAAAGAAAGCCAGCAATCCAACTCACCCAGCGTGGATGCTCGTGCCCTTGTGGCACACAATCGACTGCAGCTGGAAATTCGCCGGCACGGCCGCGCTGCCCGCCGGCTCGGCCGGCCCGGCGCTCTCCGCCGCAGGCGCGGCAGCCTCGTCGTCAAAGGCGCCCTGGTCGTCGGGGTGGCTGAACAGCCACTCGACGGCCCTCTCGACGTCTCCGGCCGTCTCGCGCAGCGCCTTCTTGGCCTGGGGCGCGCCGAAGCCCATGGCTCCGAGCATGTCGATCTTCTCGGGATCCGCCGTGTCGCCGCCGGCCGCGGCGCCTCCGAGGTCGAGGGGCGCGTCAATGTCGGGGTCCTCCATGTGGGCGAAGAGCCACTCCATGGCCGAGTCGGCGCTCGCGTTGCCCGTGGCGTGGAGGGCCTTTTCGCAGCGGTTGCGCGGGAAGCCCATGGCCTCGAGCTGGACGACTGCCTCGGCGTTGGGCTCAAAGGACGGTGCTCTGCTCTCGGCGTCCTCGGGCAGCTGCTCCTCGCCGGGCTGGACACCTGGCGAGAGGTAGGCGTCCAGGGGGAAGGCTTCGTCGGGCACGATGACGGGGACGTCAATCTTGACGGGCACCCAGTTGATGATGGCCATCTTCTTGGCGTTGACGACGAGCACATCGGGCAGCGTCTTGAAGAGGGACCTCTTGGTGTAGCCGTCCTTGCTGCCGCAGGAGGAGCAGGTCAGCTCGACCGCCTCCTCGGCGGTGAAGTTATCGAGGCACTCCTTGAGCGTGACGGGCGCGTACTGGTCTGCCTTGGCCTCGCCGTCCTCTGTCGCGGGGAGCTTCTCGAGGGGGACGTTGATGAAGATGTTGTCCTGCTCGTTGGTCGTGTACCTCACCTTCTTGCATCCCGTGCACTGAAGGCGCTGCTCCAGAACGAAGCGGAACTGCTGGGTCGGGTCCTGGAGGCCGGCGGGGTGGTTCGTCCGCGTGATGAGCTTGAAGAGGTGCTGCAGAAGCTCGAATGCGTCCTGCTGGCGCATCGTCGAGAACTCGGCGTGGCCGCGGCCGATGAGGTGCTTGAGCATGGCGGGGGCCAGGCCCTTTTGATATGTGAGATGGGGCGTCTCGTCCGACACGGGAGCTTCGGGGTCGGGCTTGGAGTAGCGGCCAGAGTGCAGGCCGTCGGCCATCTTGCGCAGCTGCGTCTCGAGGTCGGCTGCGGGGTCTTCGACGACAGGCAGGTCGAGGTTGGGTTGGAAGTAGCGCGTCTTGAACGACGGCATATCAAAGAGGCACTGGATGATGCTCGCCAGGTAGCAGCTGTTTCCCAGGTTCTTCAGACCCGTAAGGCTGGGACCGGTCAAAGGCTTCAGCTCCTGGCCGTCCTCGTTGGTCATGCTGAAATCCCACTTGAGGTTCTGCTCAATCTGCATTTCCGTCAAGCTCTTCTCCGTCTTTTGCTGCTCGGCCAGGATGATGCCCCAGTGCGCCAGGTGCTGGTTGAGATCGCTGTCGATCCTCTCGTCGTCGCACTTGTAGCAGTAGACATCAGCGGTTCCCTCGGGCGTGATGGAGCCCAGCTTCACCGCAACGCCGTGACCAGATGCAGTGGCGTGCGCCAGGGCGTGTGAGTTGCCGTCCACGCCGCCCATCTGCTTTCTGCCGCAGCCGAGCGCGCCGCACTCGAGGCAGAGCCAGAGGTTCTCCTTCAGATCGCAACTCGAGCAGTGGCCGAGGCCCGCGGGCTCGATGGTCCGGCCCTCAGACTGCTGGAGCAGGAGGATGTGTTCACAGCTCGTGAGCTCCTGCTCCCAGGCCTTGACCTCCTCCTTCCGCGAAAAGGTGTTCGCCTTGAGGATGCCCTCGACAAGGGGCGCCAGCTTTTCGCTCGTCTGGTCCAGCTCGGTGCTGCATTCGAGGCACCTGACGGTCGTCTTGGTGTCGTACCTGTCCTCGTCCGTCTCGGCGGCGATGGCGAGCTTGGACATTTTGAAGGGAGGCTCGTCGCGCACGACGACCTTGCGCGATCGACGGATGTTGAGCACGAGCGGGTGGCTCCACAAGGCACGGTGCAGCGAGGCGTGGTTGCGTTCGCCGGCACAGCCGCCGTTGAAGCACTGCAGGCAGACGTCGAGGCCGGCGGGGTCATCGATCGAGTCGAAACATTGCGTGCAGTCCTCTCGGTAGACGGACTGGGCGGCGGTGGGGGGCCTGAGAGCTGCAAGGGGCACAATGTCAGTGACGATCGACGTAGATGATGACAGGCGGTTGTTGCAACGTGGCTGACGTACTCAGGGAGTCAAGGTGAGGACACGCCATGTTTGTGCAGCTCTCTGTGAGCTCTCTGTGAGCTCTCTGTGTTGCAGCTCTCCGTGTTGAAGGCACTGCCAGCTGTGGCGATGGTTTGTGCCTGGTGTGTGCCAGGTAGTGGGGGTTGTCTTGCGTGGTGAGAGTCGGCAAGGAGAAGTCGTGGGGAAGATGCAGGCCAGAGGAGGAATTCGGATAGAGTAAAAATGGTAGGCAAGCTCCAAGGCAGCCAAGAGATCTAGCAGATTCGAACGTTGCCTTGTCAGCCTGGTGTTGCTGCACGACTTGTCGGTGTCGGTGGTGGTGGTGGTGGTTGCCTGTCTGCTTGGTGGATGCCAGTGCCCCGCATGTACGTAATGCCAGGGCTGCAGCTTGGGCAGCTCGAGACCCCGCCAGCCGCCAGAGCTGTCGCCTGCGTCGAGGTGTCTTGGGTGTCTGGGTGTCTGGGTGCCTGGGTGTCTGGGTGTGCACTAGCTGCCACTTGGTTTCAACCTCAGAGTCTCGGTTTTCCCATGACCAGCTTCACTTCTTTTGTGTCAGATGGGGGATACTCAGTGCTCAATTTGATATCAGGGTTTCTTGCAGGTCGACGTAAGATGTGTGCTATTCTTGAGGCACTCCAGGATCCTCTTCTTCCCAGCCTTAGGTACTACCTTGCTAGGTACCTACCTTGGATATGGTAGTCTCCTGATTCGAGCGACACGTATTATGGCCCATGTAATGCTCGAGGATAGTATCTACTGACTTTCGATATAGAACAATAGCAATGGTACCCCGCGCTCCATAGCAAAGGCCGGCGACAGAGATATCCGCGCTCCACCAAAGGCCATCCTCCGGTCAAAGACCGATGTCGCATTATCAATCATCACGGAGCGTCGACGGAGATGCACGCGCAAGATAAGCCTTCCCATTCACAGACTTTGGCCAGTTGAGCTTTCTCTCGGCTCGACCCTGCATGAAAGGGCTCCTCGCCACTAGCCTCAACTCGGCCATCAAGTGGGCACAGAGACAACCTATCACGGCAGACGCTATCTTATCAGATTATCAAGCAAGTGAAGTGAATAAAATCCGGGGAATCCTCTCCTGGAACCACGTGACCATCGTCGACGCCCGAGGGCCGAGCAAATAAATGACTTAATGACCGATAATCGGGTTTGCTGATTGGCCACAGCAGCTGTCCACCACCGAGATCGCCGCGCTGCTTCTCCGTCACTGCAACGCAAGTCCCGCACGCCCATAATTTCTGATCCTCGCCTCCTCCCTCTGACGCCTCCTTCTAGCTGACCTAGGATTTTGCCATTTCATCATTCCCTCAACACCACCACATCCTACGACTCGTGCCGGAAAACTCTCCAACGACGCAATCCATCCGAACACCTATTTTCATCGCTCTAGTCCTTTGATCATCAAGGCGAAAAAAAAAAAAACACCAGCAAACCAGCAAACCATACACCCCAACTCCATAATGCTTTCCAGGACTCTCCGCGCTGCCTCGCGCTCCGTCCTCTCGACGCCCATCCGGCCGACCACCATCGCCCCCCGCCAGCTCGCCCCTGCCGTCTCCGTCAACGCGACGAGAGCCTACCACGAAAAGGTCCTCGACCACTACTCAAGGCGTATGACCTTTCCCGACCCCTGATATCACACTTGGCAACCAGTGGCTAACTTGGTGTTGGGCAGCACGCAACGTCGGCACCCTGAAGGGTGACGATGTCGGATCCGGTCTCGTCGGCGCCCCTGCCTGCGGCGATGTCATGAAGTACGTTTCCTGCTCCCGCTTTCCCGTTGCCGACAAAATGCACCCCGCGGCACGTCCCGTCGCCGTCGCGCGCACATGCTAACCCGTGCCCAAGGATCAACATCCGCGTCGACCCCAACACCAACACCATCTCCGACGTCAAGTTCAAGACGTTTGGCTGCGGCAGCGCCATTGCCTCGAGCAGCTACCTGACCGAGCTCGTCAAGGGCATGACCCTCGAGGAGGCCGGCCGCGTCAAGAACACCCAGATCGCCCAGGAGCTCAAGCTGCCCCCCGTCAAGCTGCACTGCAGCATGCTCGCCGAGGACGGCATCAAGGCCGCCATTGCCGACTACTACACCAAGAACCCCAAGGCCAAGACCACCAACCTCGCCGGCACCGGCAAGACGACGCCCCTGGCTGACGCTGTC
Source organism: Verticillium dahliae VdLs.17 (assembly GCF_000150675.1). Taxonomy (NCBI): domain Eukaryota; kingdom Fungi; phylum Ascomycota; class Sordariomycetes; order Glomerellales; family Plectosphaerellaceae; genus Verticillium; species Verticillium dahliae. The sequence goes on from NW_009276945.1 coordinate 366,394, forward strand.
GCCGCCACGGCTTGAGCGGGTTGCTTGGATGTACGATGAAGAAGATGCTGTGTGTGTGTGTGTGTGTGTGTGTGTGTGCGTCGCCTTGGGGACGGGAGTTTGGAATGGCGAGGCGGGTGGTTGTGGTTTTTGCTGCGAACGGAAAGGTTCAATGATACCGGAGTTACAGGGAGAAACTGGATTTCAACATGGAATTTTCATCTGCTTCGCGGACGTTTTGCTATTGGCTTGTGGCTTTCCCCAGTGAGGGAGCCGCACGAGGCTGCAAAAGGACTGGTAGGACGGCTGTTGCTGGAGGTCTGACGATGGACATGTACAGATCAACAAGACTTCACTCAGGAGACTGGACAGAACACGCATGCGTTGCATTACCTTGGTTGTTTGGCAGATGGGTGATGATCCAGTGATGTGTGCATTGTGAATATGCGTAATGCTCTGTTGACGACATCTGCACAGATCCAATCAACTTCACGTGGGCGCAGAGTACAGCACGCCAGGACATGGCTGCAACCGGACGCTGTCATCACTTGACAGCAGCACCGGCATCCCTTCGGTGTTCCATCATTGATCATGTCAACTCGGATCCACATCGTGATGAGCCTTGTAAATCGATCCCCTCCATCATGTCAAGAGAATCTCTATCGCCACAATTATCAACCTGATAAAGAACCCAAACCCCAAGTCACATGCTTCGAGATGAACACCACGCTCTCGACGATTCAGTCTCCTTAATGAACATGCACAGGTGGCGGCCGTCTCGTGGTATCCGGCCCCTCCGACCCCGAATGCCGCGACTCCGAAGACCGCCGCGACTCGGCCGCGCTGCTTCGCCTCGACAACTGGCCCCTGCTTCTCGAACCCGACGACGTCTCCGATGCGGTCTCGGCCCTGGCGAAATGCAGGAAAATCGCCCTGACCATGATCCCGACGACCACGACCAACGGGATCATCTGCGCAGCATCGGCCACGTCGTTCACGTCCGGTATGCGGTTCCAGACAACGGTCATCTCGACGGCAGCCGTCAGGGTCGCCAGGACAGCAAGCTTGACAAAGGCTTTGGCGTCTTGGACCAAGGCGATGTGGAGGCGTCTAGCACGGCGTCAG
>NW_009276945.1:367760-370839 GCF_000150675.1 Verticillium dahliae VdLs.17
CGAGCGCGAGTAGCAGCGCAAAAGTCGAGCCCCCTGAAGGCCGGGCTCGGCGTCTCGCGCGACCAGCGCAGCGGGTCGTACCGCGCGTGGCAGCGCGTCGCCGCCTTCCAGAGCCACAGCGGCGCGAGCGGCAGGTAGAGGCCCGTGACGAGGAGGAGCGCGATGTAGACTTCGACGGGCGCCAGGTGCGCGGCAGCGAGCTGGGCGACGAGGCCCAGGAGCGTCGCGGCGGAGAGGAGGAGGCCCAGGAGGCGGACGTCGCACATGTCGGCGATCTCGATGTATTCCGCTGCCAGGGCGCCGAACCACTGCAGGTAGAAGGCGAGCCGGATGCCGAGGCCGTAGAGGCTGGGACGGCCGACGGCCTGACAGAGTTGCATGGCGGGACAGACTCGATGGGTGGCCGGGCGGGTGCGATGCTGTTACACGGGGGTACGGGGGGATCGAGCATCTTCGCGGCACGAAACGGGGATAGGGGCGCACTTGTAGACACGCTGAATGATCTGGTTCTGTACCATGGGCGGCTAGCAAAGCTTGTCGTGCCTCACGGAGGAGCATCATGGGGACGTTGGACATTGCCAGCGAGGTCTGACATGCATGGCGATGTGTACGATGCTGGACGGGTCAATGTACTGGCCTGGCAGTGTTGCACGGAAGCATGTAGTCTGAGCTGTGTAGCCTCGTTGGCGCAGGCTACTGGATGTGACGCGAAGAGAAGCTCTTGTGGTGCCTTCTAGAAGCCTCTCGAGTTTCCTTTACAGCGAAAAGGGGGGTACGAAGCCTGCATGCGGCCGTCAAGGGCTGACCACGGAATGCCACGCGTGGGTTGACTAACCAGGTTTTGATATCATTGACCATCACTCGAATGTGGGGACGTCAAGGTCGTGGTGCAGTCTTGAAAGCGATGCTGGTGGATTCCGACGGCATACTTGATGTTAAGAACGACTTGATGAGCTTGGCAAAGCACGAAGGCTCCGAGGAAGCACTTGAGCGGTCTTGTGCTGAAGAAACTCAAGATGATGCTAGTCTGATCGCAGCGCACGTCCAGGTGAGGTGCGAGAAGCAAGCCTGGTATCAACGGGACCGAAACGAAGTATTTTTCTTGTGGTTGAAGACTTCGCAGCCACGCTCTCAGCATCTGGAATGGTGCTAGAGTACGCTTCTCAGACATCATGTCATCCCAGCTAGGCGTCATGGAAGTCTGGATAACTCGTTCGATGACCACGGCAACGTTCAAAAACGATGCATGCCAGCGACCACATCAGGAATCGCCAACTCGCCAAGTCACCGAGAGAACTCGAGCATCTCGGTGGCTGGCCTCTGTCGCACCTTGTGGAAGTCTACCATGCCCGTACCCGTTCAACATGGGGAATGTCGCATACGCAGGCGCCCAATTGCGAGTGTCCACCGGATCGAGAACGTCGTACCGCATGCCATATTCGTTGGATCGGGTCGTACATCAGGTATGGAGCGTAAAGCTTGTCTTCGAGAAGAATAGAGGGGACGGAACCTCAACATGCGGGGAGTGTGGTGATACTGGTGCAAGGGCCGGACGATGGAGGACTGACACACCGCCTGTCGGAATGGCGCCTTGCACTTGCTGTGAGGGGTTAACACAGGGCTGACGGCCCGGTCTCTGCGCTGCTATGAACAATCGGCTGACTTTGAATTTGAAGGAGGCAGGCAGAATACGACAGCACCTGGGCGGTTGTTTGAATCGATGTGATGTCCTTCTGAATCAGGCGAAGGATACATCACTAGGCCTTCGCTTCTTCGCTTCCTATGATAAGAAATCGTGCGAAATGCCGGTCAAGCCGTCAATATTTCCTCCTTCTATCGAGATGCAGAGGTGGGAAGATCGAGGGCTTGGCTTGCTTCCGGCTGTTGGGCCTTCAGAACCCAGAAGGGGCGCTGTGCGCGAGATTTCTTCCCAAGGTCATAGGGCAATAACGCCAGTTCCAGAGGCGTACTGTACGATCCCTCGTGGGAGGAAGAACAGTCCCGAACATGGCGAAGGTTTGACAAGGGCGTATCAGTCACAGATGTGTCTGACATTACGCCGAAGACTGCGAAGACCACAAGGAGGCCCGTCGAGGGCGCAAGCGCGCAACGCCACCAGGTGAGGCAAATGGCTCGTTTACAGCTGTCTCTCATCTCTTTTCGAGCTGATGATGCGGCGGCCGGGGCTGCTCGTGTCCGATATGCCCCGTAGTGCGTTGGCAGAGAGGGCTTGCAGGCGGATCAGGCAAGGTGCCTGCGTTGGGGAGGACGCTGTTGGTAGCTGTTAATAGATGATTCCAAAAACAACGGGTTTCGGTTTCATGATGGCAGAGCAAAGTTCCAGTGTTGATCAGCTCCGCAGCATCGAGTTAATGTCCACAGCACCTTCAAGGCACGGCAACGCTGTCGTGCCGTGCTTGAAGCTTCAGATGTCAGTCTGCACCAGAAGACCACAAGGCTAGAAGGCCAGAAGGCCAGAACGACCAGGGGCTCTCGGGAGACGCCAAGCGCCAAGAGACGCCCAAGCGACAGGCGCCAAGGTGCCAAGCGTCTGGCGAATCACAGGGGGCCAGCATGACTCGAACAGGCTTGACAGGGCGGATGATGGGATGCGACCAACCAGACGCCGGACTCTGTCTCCTTTAGCGGGGCCTTGGTCCTGCCTTCCAGGAAGGGATATCCAGGCAAGCCAGGAAGGCACATTCAGCAAGGCACATGGACAGCCACAACGTCTTGAGCCACATCTTGGCCACGGCAGGCGAGGAAAGCGCAGGCGAGGAAAGCGCAGGAAGGAAAAGGAAAGCGCAGAACAGAGCAGAGAGAAACATCCTCCTCCTCTCCAGTGCCGTGTTCCCGTAGCCCATGTTCCCCCTCTCCATAGTCCATACCATGCCAGTCGAGACCATACAAAACACGGCAGATGCCACGCACTCCCTGGTACGTGGACACTAGCAGATTAAGCATCAATCAACTCTACCTTGATCCGACGTCGACCGACCACTCTGCTGGCGTCTGAACGAATTGGAACCATGCAGCCCGGTCCCGGCATTCTTGTTTCGTCTCTTCAGTATGCTGCGAG
>NW_009276945.1:371278-378644 GCF_000150675.1 Verticillium dahliae VdLs.17
GCCCCCAAAGCCCCTTCTCACTCCGCCCTTTTCTCCTACACACTGGTCTGCATCCCCTTACGCGCAATGCTTGGCTGTGTGAATAGTTTGCTGACCTGGTCTTGTGCTCCAGTCTCACCGCAAGCCATGGTGGCCCCGAGGGCGAGCCAGCCGCTCTCGCTGTGCCTGTGCCTGTGCCTGTGCCTGTGCTTGTACCTGGTGTCTGCCGTCGTCGTCGCCGTCGCCAGTCCGCTACCACGCACGGGAGTGCTTGAGGCTTTGAGGCGATGTACTCTGGTCTTGATGCCCGTCCTCGGGAACGCCCATGATGTAAGGGCTACCGGGCAAGACCTCGTGAGATGATCCATCCGTCCTTTCCGCGTGCTGGCTCGTGGCCTCGGGGAACGCAGCATGAGAGCACAGAAAAGGGACGTGACAGCAACAGAGACATCCCACAAAAGATGTGCAACTGGTTACGCACCACCACCACCACCACTACCAATACTAACCAAGGCGGGGGCGGCTCTGACATGAAGCCTTGACATACGTATTCCTGTTTTCTCCTCCTGCTCATCGCCTCCCGCAGCATCATCGGCAGACAGCTCCATACTACATCCGGTACATATCACGCAACGTTCACGCAATACGCAAGCAACACTGCACTGCCGCGGCGCTGTTACTGTTGCTTCGATACTTCAAAACGTCGCCGGTCTGACCGACCCTGCCCTCCTCTCCGCCCCCCTAGAATTTCTCGAAACTTGCGGCGATCACGCACATCTTTCCGAAGTCTCCACGTATTTGCCCTTGGTTCTGGCTCCTGGTATGCTGCGGAGCAAGCCCGCCAGACAGGCTAACGTGGCCCGCCTCTTTTGATTTCCGTCCCGTCTCCTGACCCATCCATCCCGGACCTTGCTTGTCTTCGACATCGGCCTTGGGTTGGCGCCTTGCATCATCCATCAGTGCCTCGGGCTGCGACGTGCCTCTACATTGGGTCCCGTCCCTGACCAGACCTCCGCCTCAAACAACAACAGATCGCCCGCCCATAGCGCCTCCCGTCTTTGACTGCTCTCCGACTCTTTCACATCCCGAGAGTCTCGAGTCACCTTCCCTGGTCCTTTGATAGCCAGCATCCTTCACTGTTCTTGTCTTGCCCTGTCTTGATCGGCCTTGGCTTATCTTCCATGCCGTTGCAAATCATCCCGCACTGCATGTATCAGCATAGTCCGATATATTCTTAGCCTGGAAAGAAAAGATTACTACGACGATACGACAGCAAACTCAACAGGGAGGTACCAGTTAGAGCCTCCCTCAAACCCCTCTACCACACAGACGCTCTTGTCGTCACCTCCATCGCCCACCCAGTCAGATACTGGGGGTACTCTGCACAGAGGCACTTGCCAAGGTGTCCGAGTCGATTTCAAACAGCCATTCTGTCGCATTTCGAGGTCTCAGGTTCCCTGTGGATCGCTGCGAAGGAACCGACGTTCACGAAATAAGCTATTTTCTTATAAGCAGCCCGCCTTGCACGCCCAGAGAAACCCAAGAACAACGCATTCCAGCCTTGCCTCAGAATCACCGTTCCCTTTCACTCTCTTCGACAAGTCTGAACCAAGACTTGCCCTCTGTCTCTCCTTCAACGCTCGCCCCGGTTTGGCGCAGGACACTACACGACAGGCAAGGCCCCCATCCCTCCCACCCCACGACCACTGTACTTAGCTGGCGTGGCACTCCCCGGCGGAATAAGAAATCCAGCAGGCCTTGATTTCTTTCCGACTTCTTGTCATCACTTGAGAGAGTCCACTCTCCTGCGGCTTGCCTGACTGTCTTCCCCACACCAGACCCTCGTCACTCGCCTCTTGCCTCTCATCCGCCCCCTGCACCAGTTGCTGTCCTGCAGCCTCTCCTCGGCCTCTCTTTCTATCCACCTGCGTTGCGTGGCCAGCATTTTCCGCGCGTCTTCTCGAGACCCTCTCCTCGTCCTTCCGAGCTGCCGCTGTTAGTGAGGTCGAGCTCCTTCGACGACCTGCTTCCTCGCAACTCCTTTCACCGCCAGCATTCTTTGCTCAGCGTCCTGCTGAACGTTGCCCATCATGCCTGATCTCGGCCTCAGCGACCTCAACAGCATTCTGACCATCTTGGGTACGTTTAATGCCAAGAACCAAAGCAGCTGCCAGGGCGGAATTCTCCAGGATCTCAACCCTTGGCACTGCTGATTGCATCGGCAATGCTGACCCTGGCTGTCAACTACAGGTCTTTTCATTGTTCTTTACGGAGTCATTTCCGTCAAGTTCAAGAACCAATGGTACCTGGGTGAAGCCCGTATGTCGTCGCCTCTCCCCGAAGTAGGCCGCCGCTCAGTGCTAACGCAAACAGTGCCGGCCGTTATCATTGGCATTTGCCTGGGCCCTATAGCAGCGAAGTTCATAGTGTCAGAACGATGGGGAAATCCCGAACCAGGACAGACGTCCGAAATCACTCTGGTCAGTACTCTTTGGTCTCCCCGTTCGTTGCCATCAAGTACTGACTGCTTTCCTCACAGGGCGTCATGCGAGTGATGATTGGCATTCAGCTGGTCATCGCAGGCTACCAACTGCCCGCTAAATACACCATGGCCCGCTGGAAGGACATGACCCTAATACTAATCCCCGTCATGACAATGATGTGGCTCTGCACCACCGTCTGCGTCCTGGCGACCATTCCCAAGCTGAGCCTGCTCGCCTGCATGGTCGTCGCAGCCTGTGTCACGTCGACCGATCCCGTTCTCTCGCAGGCTGTCGCAAAGGGTCCGTTTGCCGACAAGTTTGTCGCTCGTCCCGTTCGTGAGGTCATCTCCGCCGAGGCCGGTGCCAATGACGGATTCGGCTTCCCCTTCTTGATGCTCGCCACCTACCTCATCCGCCATGCCGAGGGCGTCAGCGTCCAATCGATGACGGGTGAGAGTGACGGCGGTCTACACAGGCGTGCCGGCGATGTCGAGCGCCAGGGCGGCGGCGTCAGTGTGGCCATGGGCAACTGGTTCCTCGAGACTCTGCTCTACTATGTGATCATGGGCGCCGTTTACGGTGCTGTAGCCGGAACTCTGACTCGCTTCGCGGTCAAGTTCTCCCTCAAGAGGTGAGCCCGAGTGACCCGTGGCAGCAGAGTGTTTGACTGACAGATTGTCCTGCAGGAAGTGGATCGACAGCGAGAGCTACCTGCTCATCCCCCTCGCCCTCGGATTCCTGATGATCGGCAGCGCTGGCCTCGTCGGCACCAACGACCTGATTGCCTGCTTCGCCGCCGGGAGCGCGCTCAACTGGGATGGCGAGTACCTCGCCGAGACGCTCAAGCGTCACGACGAGGTCAACTCGAGTATCGACGTCATTCTCAACTTTGGCGGCTTCATGTACCTCGGCAGCATCTTCCCGTGGGCCGGCTTTCAGAACGCCGAGACCGGCATCACCTACGGCCGCCTATTTGGTCTGGGATTCCTCGTTCTCCTGTTCCGCCGCATTCCCGCCATCATGATCACCTATAAGCTGATGCCGCACTCGATCCGAAACTGGAAGGAGGCTCTCTTTGTGGGATACTTTGGCCCGATCGGCGTCGGTGCCGCCTTCTACGTCGAGCACACCAAGCACCTGTTCGCCCACCTTGACGAGACGAACGACACGGAAGTGAACGACTTGCTCCGTGCCCTGTCTCCCGTCGTCTACTGGCTCGCACTCTTCTCCATTGTTGTTCACGGCCTGTCGATTCCCATCCTGAACGCGCTTTACGGCTACTTTGGCGTCCAGCCGATCCAGGATGACGCTGTCGAGATGCGCCGCAAGTCGGTCCACGTCGCGGCGCCACCCAACGCCATTGAGGGCGACAAGGAGACCTTTATCGCCTACAACCGTTTCTCCCGTCCCGTGTTCGACAACAATCAGCTTCCCGACTGGCGCGACGAGAACCCCGAGCCCAGCCTCGACGTGGATCTCGAAGCGACAAAGTCGGAAGCGGCGCTCAGCGCGCCGCGCACACCGCGCACGCCGCGCAACCGCAGCAGGGAGCAGGAGCACGATTCGCTTCATGGATCGACGCGGGGCCAACGCGGGCATGGGCATGTAAGCCGCCAAGATGGCGTGCCAACAAACACGGCCTGCCACTGGTTTGGGGCTTCGCTGCGGTCCCTACGCCCGTGCCGATAACTACCATCACAATACAAACACCGGCAGCATGCGGAGAAGGATGCTGGCGGGGACTTCGAGGTCGTTTCGCGACGGCAGCTCTACCACGTACGCGTGGTACTCGAGACTTTTTAGTTGGACGTGGCACTTTTCTCTCGCGTCTTATTTCATAGATGTGCATGGCCTGGTGCATTGCGAGCTTATTTTTTTCCTGTCTTGAATACAGGGTGCATCTGCATGAATGATCATTGGCAAGCGAGCTTTTCTTTATGTTTGATTCTGGAACAATCTTGATTTGTGTGACCGGCGTGGCGGTGGAGTCTGAGCACTGCATAGATAGAATTTAGATCTCATCAGAATACCGGTCACCTTTTCTGCTACGGAGATGTTTACGCCGTGGGACACTTGGCAGCTGGATGACCAGATGAAGAGATGGCTTCCATGTCAAGTGTGACGTTCGGAATGCGTCTGCTTACGTGTCAAAGGTTAGAGGGGTGTCAGCGTCTGACGAACAGGCCATTGACGTAGTTGAAGTCTCGGCGATGACTGTCCAAGTTTGTTCTTACGTCTCGAGTTGGCTAAGGGAGTGTGGTAACGTATTGGTTTGCATTGTATCATAAAGTGTGTCAAGACATTTCAGTCTGGGGGGCAGCTTCATCATTGACATCTCTACCCCAAACAAGCATGAATTCGGTACAGTTCCAAGGCCCAGCCCAATATCTAGGCAAGGTCAAGTCGTGGTGTTGAAGTCACAAGTCACGGCCCAATCAACGCAGGCAGACCCCCCCCCCCTCGCAGACCCTGAACCCCCTTGACCCCCACCAGCGCCACCGCCGCCTCTTCGCCATTGACAGCGCTCGATAACGATAAGATAAAGATTTTTTTCTCCATCGCCCGTCGCCCGTCGCCCATCACAGCCAGATTGTCCGTTCGGCCTTTCCATCCCGCCAGTCCCACCGCCCCGGGTAAAAAAAGAAGGCTTCCTGCGTAGCCTTTCTCGACGAAAAGAAAGACGCCCTCTCCTTTCTTCCCTTTTTCGAACAGAAGCAGACATTGCAGAATGGCTGCGACGAAGCGTCTCCTCGCCGAGAGCGAGGACCACAGCGCCGCCGACGATGCGGCCCCCAGCAAGAAGCAGAAGGTCAAGGACCTGCCCGAGGGCGACGACGAGGCGGCGGCGGCGGCGGCGGCGTTGAAGAAGCAGAGGAAGAAGGAGAAGAAGGCGGCCAAGGCGGCCAAGGAGGGCGGCGGTGAGGACAAGGACGAGAAGAAGAAGCGCAAGGAGGAGAAGCGCGAGAGGAAGAGGCTCAGGGACGAAGCGGAGAAGGCGGCTGGCGCGGGCGAGGATGCCCCGATGGCTGATGTCGACGCCGACGCTGAGACGAAGCCCAAGAAGGAGAAGAAGGAGAAGAAAGAAAAGAAAGAGAAGAAGGAGAAGAAAGAAAAGAAAGAGAAGAAGGCCGAGCCACAGAACGGCGCCGCTGTCGCGAGCGCCTCGTACACGCAGTCGGCGGCCCTGACGGCGGTGCCGCAGGCCGACATTGACGCCTACTTGGCCGAGCAGGCGATTGTCATTGGCGACGACAAGTCGACCAACCTGCGCCCCGTTCTCGCCTTTGACCAGCTGCCCGTCACCGACCTCCTCGCCAAGTCGCCGTTTGCCGCCTACACCAAGCCGACGCCCATCCAGGCGGCGTCGTGGCCGTTCACGCTGTCGGGTCGTGACGCCATTGGCGTGGCCGAGACGGGGTCCGGCAAGACGATGGCCTTCGCGCTGCCGCTCGTCGAGTCGATCAGCAAGATGAAGAAGCGGTGCATCAAGGCCGTCGTCGTGTCGCCGACGCGCGAGCTCGCCATGCAGACGCACGAGCAGACGGCGCAGCTGGCGGCGCACCTCGGGCTCAAGAGCGTGTGCGTGTACGGCGGCGCCTCCAAGGACGAGCAGCGCGCGCTGCTGCAGCGCGGCGCCGACATCATCGTCGCGACGCCGGGCCGCCTCAAGGACTTCATGTCCGACGGCACCGTCGACCTGTCGCACAGCCGGTTCGCCGTGCTCGACGAGGCCGACCGCATGCTCGACAAGGGCTTCGAGGACGACATCAAGGCCATCCTCGGCGCCATGCCGGCGCGCGAGGCCCGCCAGACGCTCATGTTCACGGCGACGTGGCCCGCGTCGGTGCGCCTGCTCGCCTCGAGCTTCATGGTCGACCCCGTCAAGATCACCATCGGCTCGGGCGGCAAGGAGACGGCGAGCGGCGCCGTCGAGCTGCAGGCCAACACGCGCATCACGCAGCGCGTCGAGGTCGTCGACGGCCGCGACAAGGAGCAGCGCCTGCTGCAGATCCTGCGCCAGTACCAGGCCGGCCAGGGCCGCCGCGACCGCATCCTCGTCTTCTGCCTCTACAAGAAGGAGGCCACGCGCGTCGAGGCCTTCCTGCAGCAGCGCGGCATCCACGTCTGCGGCATCCACGGCGACCTGCGCCAGGACCAGCGCACCCGCAGCCTCGAGGCCTTCAAGTCGGGCGCCACCTCGGTCATGGTCGCCACCGACGTCGCCGCCCGCGGCCTCGACATTCCCGAGGTCAAGCTCGTCGTCAACGTCACCTTCCCGCTGACCATTGAGGACTACGTCCACCGCATCGGCCGCACCGGCCGCGCCGGCAAGACGGGCGAGGCCATTACCCTCTTTACCGTCCAGGACAAGGCCCACTCTGGATCGTACGTCTCTCCCTCTCGACCGTACCCTGTGAACATCTCGCTAACCCGCTCCAGGCTGATCAACATCCTCAAGGGCGCCAACCAGCCCGTCCCCGACGAGCTCTTCAAGTTTGGCACGACCGTCAAGAAGAAGGCCCACGACACCTACGGCGCCTTCTTCAAGGACGTCGACATGTCGAAGAAGGCGACCAAGATTGTATTTGATTAAGCTAAACTGGATGGGGTACTGAATGGGGTATCTTAACCGGGCGAGAGGAACATGCTAGGGAAAATTCCGTGTGTCAAGGCAGACCAGTCACGTCTCTTTTCAGAACGATGGAGCGAAAATGGCAGCGGACACGTCCTTCGTCTATTCTGTCTTCCTTTTCCTGGCCGCTTGGTAGCATTGCAGGAGAAAATCGCGCTCGGCGAATAAACTAGAGGCGTCATGTTAGTTATGAATGTCAATTTTTTCTTTTCGAGTTTTCTTTTCGAGAATCAAGAAGAGAGAGAGAGAGAGAGAGAGAACATACACGAAT
>NW_009276945.1:379223-401245 GCF_000150675.1 Verticillium dahliae VdLs.17
GAAGTTTTGCAGGGGTGCGGCAGCGGTGGTGACGGTTTTCTTGCAGGACTTTCAGCAAGACTTTTTGTTTTGAGGCCGGGGACGCCTGTGCGGCATTTTCGGCAGATGTATCCGAAGACGTCGTTGGCGCCGCCGAGAGGAGCCGGCTGAAGTAGCTGCGGCTGTTCTCCTCGACGGGCTGGAAGACGAGGCGCGCGAGCAGACCGCCGTAGTTGTTGGCCAGAGCGTAGACGCCCTGGGCCTGGGGCGTCGACAGGATGGATACGAGAAAGGTGTCGCCCTGGGTGAGGACGTGCTTGACGAGGCTCTGGGCCATCATGGACGAGGCCAGACGCAGGGTGGGGCGGTAAAAGTACGACCAGACATAGTCGGCGCCTGACCCGTCCTCGGTGGTGAGTGTACGCGGCAGCAGCGAGAAGCTGTTGCCCGTCTCGGCGGTCGAGGCGAGACGGACGCCGGCGCCCAGGTAGACGAGCAGGAGGGCAAGGCCATAGGCGAGCTGGCCGAGGGCGAAGGGAAGGACGCCAAGCTGCAAGCCGGACCGGGAGGCAGAAAGCGCGGCGGCAAAGGTGACGATGCACCGCAGGAAGGTGGCGATGGACTCGGCGCTGGCGCGGGTGCGGAACTGGAGACGCGTCTGCATCAGCACGAAGATGGGCTCAGCGAGCAGCTCGATGATGGCGGCGGCACCATAGATGCGGAGGGACAGGACAAAATAAGGCGTCTCGAGGGTGGCCTGCTCCACAGAGGACAGGTAAAGGGCGCCCAAGCCAACCGAGACGAAGCATCCGAGGATGACGGCGAGGTAGCCTAGGTTGACGACGGCCTGGTGGATGGGGGTGTTGGAGCGGGCGCTCGAGGGGCTCTGGCGTTGGATGGCGACGCGCAGGCTCTCGCGGGCGAAGAAGAGGACGGAGAGGTAGTAGACCTCGAGCTGGGCAGACAGGCCGAGGAGCGCAGCGGTCAGATAGCGCAGGAGGAGCTGGTTGGCGAGAAAGGTGAGGGCGCGCGAGGCGATCTGCAGGATGATGAGCAGCGAAGCGCCATGGACGGCAGCAGACTCAGACTCGGTGCCAGCAGCGGCAGCGGCAGCAGCAGCAGCAGCAGCAGCAGCAGCAGGTGGTGCGTGGGTTGTTGTGCCTGGAGCATCTGCCGGCGATGATGGGGATGCCTCTGGAGACGGCATCATGAAGCCAGTCGCGATAGCATTGGGGAGGCAGCTTTGGACTTTGGAGGGGTTGAGGGCAGGTCCGAGGGCATGTCGTGGAGGGGGATCGTGGCGGGACTGATTTTGAATCGTGGCTCAGATGGTGGCTCAGTTGGTGTCGTGGTCAATGCTGCGCCGTGGATCAGATCTTGAGAAGGAAGTGACGATCCACCCTGGTCCAAGTCGAGGTCAGGACCATCCCAACATCAACATCCGCAGAGGAAGGACCGTCTGAGGAAGGACCATCCATGTCTGGCAGCGGAGCCGGGCGGATGGTAGAGGTACGTATCGATATCGATCAGCGTACCGGCCGGCGACCGTGACAGCAATAGCCCGCGTGCTACCGCGTGCTACCGCGTGCTACCCGCTGCTCCCAAGGAGGCATTCACCACTCATTCTCAGAAAACACTCCATGCATTGTCGCACCAATCCAGCACCCAACAGCACAAACATCTGAACGTGTCGCAGCAATTCTCGGTGGTTGGGAATTCAACATGGCAGCGCGGCCTCAACACCCGTTAGTGTCGTCATACTAGCGCCAATGGCCACGATTGATTGGGTCACAGCCTTCGAGGACCGTCCCTCGAGTGCCTGCAGTCGCAGCGCCTGGGGGCCTGTCTTGGGTGTTCGCAGCAATCGCAGGGCCCCTACAGCATGCGGAATCCCGGGGTGCTCCTCCTCAGTCTCGCCCACCCCTGCCCTGTCGTCCTGGCTGTTCCTACCTGTTCCTGATTTCTTCCCCACTCAACCACGACCAGGGCGGGAAGCTACAAGGGAAGGGCTACGTGGTACAAGGAAGCCACTCACCCACCTTCCTGCTCAGCCAGCGCCGACTCATCTCACCACCACCACGACCTCTGGCGTCTTTGGCCCCCCCCCCCCCCCCCCCTCCCTCTTCTTCATACCTCGACACTCTTAGCCTCAACCTCATTTCTCTCTCTTTCCTGCCGCTCTGCTAGTGCCCACCCCTCACTCATCTACATCTTCATTTTCAGAATTTTCACTTGACCCTGAGTCTTAGTCGACGTGCCATAGTTCAGCTCAGATCACCTGTCATCACGACATCTCCACTCCTAATCTTGACAAAGTCCGGCGTCCCTGAACAATCCCTGTCACCTGCATCGTACTTGCACATGGTACTGTGAGGACCCAACAAGCACCTCGACCCAACCTCCACGCTCGGGCGCGTCAAATCTTCTTCACCGACACAACAACAAATCCACAACCCACTCTTCGACGGGGAGCCACCAGCCAAGCAGCAGTCGGCAAGGGGAAAAAAAGGTTGTCTGCAAAAGCTTCCCCTTATCGGATATATCCAGCGTGGCCGGCACGAGCGAAAGTGACGAGAGAAGACTCGGAGAGCTCACAGCAATGCCACACCCGACGAGACCACCTGCTGTTCCTCGACCCTGAAGAACCCCGCTGCTCATGGCTCTGACGCCTGACCCTCGCGGCGATGCCTTGGCCGGCCTCATGCCGCCGACGTCACCCCATGCCCACCAGGATCCCGCCGCCTCGCTGCGCTGCTGCTGTGGCCACGACGATTGCGCCTACCTCAAGCACAGCTGCCATGTCCTCGATACCGTCGAGCAGGACGTCCATACTGCCGCCAAACTCGGTCAGGTTAGTTCGCTCGCGCTCTCCTCCCCCCCCTCTATCTCTATGCCTTCGGCGAGCCATCGCGTCCCGCCACACCATCCTGGCCAAGACCAAGCACATTCCAAGGCCACATCCATGCGCCCGCGTCTTTCCTTTGTTTGCCTCGACCGCGGTCCCAGTATCACCGACTCCGCGCATTCCTCGAGTCGTTCACCTCGAGTCATCTGGAATGTTTCCTTTTTTCTTCCCATCTCTTTCTTCTAGCCCGGCACGCCCATCACCTCTCTTCCTTCCCGCCCCCTTGGTTTGGTCTCGCTTTGGCGCCTGTCCGTGTCTCTCTATACCGCCCTCACCTCACCATGTTGATGTTGGATGCCGCTCGCTGGACATGTCGCTGACCTTCTCCCTCCAGGCGCTCCTCGCCCGTCATGAGGCCTACATGGCCGACGCCGAGCGCGATCGCCTCGAACTCACCGCACGCATAGAGCAGCTCGAGACGGACAAGAGGGAACTCCAAGCCGACAACGCCAGGACTGTCGAAGAGAACCGTGCCTTGCTCGACCAGCTCGAGACCCTCAACAACTCGGTCAACAGCTCCGACACGCGCATTCAGAGCCTCGAGGCCACCCTGCTCTCCTCTCAACAGGCCGTCCGCCGTCTCGAAGGCGCTGCTGTCCGAGCAGCCGAGCTGGAACGCCACGTCGCCCTGCTCGAGCGCGAACAGATGCAGCTGCAAAACACCCTCATCAGCACCGAATCAGAGTCTCGCTCCGCCTTGAACCGATGGAAAAAGGCGGAAAGGGGCATCACGGAGCTGCAAGAGCAGCTGGAACGCATGGAAAAGGAAACCAAGGACGAGCGAGAGCGCCACGTCGAGGCCATGGGCCGCGTCGAGCGACAGCGCGAGATGGAAAAGGAGCTCAACACGGCAGCCGGCCGGCTCAAGGGTGCTGCTGCGGCCAAGTCGCTCGACAAGGGCAAGCACGGCAGCAGTGTCGTGTCCCACTTTGTTCGCGACCTGCTCCAGGACAACGCCAACTTGCAACTTGGCATGGCTGAACTACGAGAGCTACTGACCAACTCCAACGATGAGATCCAAGCCCTGCGTGACCAACTCATGTTCCACCAACCCGTGGATGAGGGAGAAAAGGAGGGAGAAAGGAGCACGGCTTCTACGCTCCGCGCCGAGATGGACCCCTCGCAGATGGAGGAGCCAGGCGCAACGACTCGACTTTCTCAAGAACTCCATATTCATCACCACTATCATGTGGCATCCAAAGGCGACAACAAAAAACCCAAGAAGAGGCGAGCCGGCCTCACCCCAGGCATCTTTACACCCCCCAGCGGCGCCTCAACGCCCGTCACGCCCTTCCGAAACCACCCATGGCGGCTCTCGTCCCCCGTCCCGCCAACCACATCAACCCACGGACACCGCGACTCAACCTCGAGCCTCGCCGCACCACCCTCCCACAGATGGTCCATGTTCTCCGAGCAGCAGTCTGACTTTGCAGCCTCGTCGGTACCCAGCTCGCCGCAGTCAACGAGCCATCGGTTCTCCATGTTTGACAAGTTCCCCGACTCGGACTTGCCCGCATCGCCCACAACTAGCGTGGACCCCATGTCCCCGACGATGAGAGCGACACATCTCAAGCGCCCGTCCGAAGTGTCGACGAGGAGTATCTCGATGCCAGCAAAACTCATGATCGCACCTCCCGCCCCGACGCTCGAGGTCACTCAACACCACTTGGGCCCAGAGCCTATTCGTGAGGAGGTTCACGAGGACGACACGGAGATCGAGGAAGTGCCAGAAATCGTCACGACGGAGGAAGAATACAGCTTCTCCACTGACGAGGAGCAGCCACAGCGCCGGCTGCACCGCGTCATATCTCACGAATCCATCATGTCCCTTGCTGGCGGACTCGACATTCACACGCTTAAAGTGCGACCTAGCCAGCTGACGCTGCGCCCTCTTGGTGGTGCTGAGGCTGTCTTCACCGGAGTAACAGCGTCCTCGACCATTTCGCGCGTGACCACCAAACGGAGCACGGCTGTCTTGCGGGACAGTTTGGCCGGTCTGCCAAGCCAGAGGGTGGTATCGACACCAACCCGGAGCCTATCCCCAGCGAGTACCCTGAACGAGGGCCAGCGCAACACGGCCAAACCGGGCCGGTGGACGAGCTGGCGGCCATGGGGCAGCAGTGGCGGGGGCGGCGTTGCTACCAGCAGCAGCAGCAACAGCACCCCGAACGATCCCGAATCCTCGCCGACGCCTGCGCTCACGCCGACGCCGACGAACAAGAAGGCCGACAAGGAGAGGGATCTCCACCGGGCGTCCGGCATCAACCAGCCCGGCGCGATCCCCGGGTTCCAGGAGTACCTGGCGAGCATCCGCACGCGGGGCACGCCGAGCAAGGTGATGCCCGACGTGGTCGATGTCGAAGCCCTGCGGCAGATTCTCGAAGAGGAGTAGTAGTGGTAGACTGGCGCTTGATGGTTGATGATGGATTTTCTCTGGAGGTTGCATGGCGTCTCATTGCATATTTGCTTTTCTTGCTTTTCCTTTCCCTTTGGAAACTCTCCTCATCAGGAAACAGTCTCGGGAGGAACAAACTATCCTGGCGTTGGTCTTTTTTTCTTCCTTGTTTATATTTCTTTTGAACCGACAGGTCAACAGACCTCTCATGGAAGATACCCCCCCACCGAACGGAGCTGGCGTGTTCTCTTTTGTCTGGATTGCATGGCTCAGAAACGGAGCGATTATCACAAAGGATAGGAGTTTCCGTGTGTATACACCTCCTCTTCCACCACCTATTCCTCTACAATTGCTCTTCATCTTGTTTTTTCCTCTCATGCGCTGCACAGCAGCATAATTTACGGGACCACGAGCGTCATGATTCTCAGTTTGTTCAAGAAAGTTTTGGTTTACAGACCACTTAATTTTCATAGATCATTACAATATTATCCTCATAGATTGTGCAAAACGTCCCGTCACCAAAAACATGGACCTCGCCTCGCTCAGTACGACGTCAGCGCGGGACTGCCCTCGGCGCGGGGCAGAGACCACTTTGTCTCGACAAAGACCTTTTGCATGCTCTCCTCGTGCTTCTCAAACTTGTAGTAGACCTTGTCGAGGTCCTCGAGGCGCACGCGGTGCGAGAGCATCTGGTAGACGTCGAGGGATCCGTCCTGGAGCCGCTCGAGCAGCTCCTTCCAGTACTTGTGCACGGGCGCCTGGCCGTTTCCGATGAGACGCACGCCGCGCTCCATGAGGGAGCCAATGTTGAAGTGGTTCGTGTAGCCGACGTACACGCCCGTGATGCCACAGCGGCCAAAGCTGCGCACCGACTCGATCATCTCGTTGACAATCTCCGATGTGTCCGTCTCGAGGCCGAGCTGAAGCTCGAGCCAGTGGGCCCAGCCCTTGGGGTACTCGCCGGCGACACACTCGAGGGCCACGTCGGGGCCGCGGCCGTCGGTGAGGTCGCGCAGGGCGGTGACGACGGTCGGCTTGTTGGTGATGCCGTGGGACAGCGTTTTGTAGTCGACGAGGTAAAGCTTGTCGGCGTGTGCGGCGGGCCAGCGGGACTTGACAAAGGAGAGACGGGGTTCCGTGTCGACGAAGATGACGCGCTTGGCGCCGTCTTCGAGGGCAAAGACACCGGCCATTTGGCCAATGGGACCAGCACCGAACACGGCGACGCTGTCGCCCTCGTACACGGCTGTGTCCTTGACAGCGTTGTAAGAGGTGGACAGCACGTCAGACAGGTAGAGGGCCTTCTCGTCGGGCACATCCTCTGGGATCTCAAGAAGGTTGACGTCGCCAATGGGCACGCGCACGTACTCGGCCTGGCCGCCAGCGAAGCCGCCCGTGAAGTGAGAGTAGCCAAACATGCCTGCCGTCTGGGTTCCGTACATAGCCTTGGCCTGGGTGTTGGAGTTGCACTTCTCGCAC
This sequence comes from Verticillium dahliae VdLs.17, assembly GCF_000150675.1. Taxonomy (NCBI): domain Eukaryota; kingdom Fungi; phylum Ascomycota; class Sordariomycetes; order Glomerellales; family Plectosphaerellaceae; genus Verticillium; species Verticillium dahliae. Next base: position 385,982 of record NW_009276945.1, read on the forward strand.
TGTGACGAGAGCTTTTGACGGCAGAAGAAACAGTCACCGCAGGCAATCTGAAAGGAGGCAACGTAGCGGGCGCCCTTCTTGATGCCCTTCACGGCGGGACCAATCTCGTCGACGATGCCACAGAACTCGTGGCCGAGAATATCGCCCTTGGCAAGCTGGACAACGGAGCCATGGAGGAGATGCAGGTCGGATCCGCAGACGGTGCTGCCGGTGACGCGGAGGATGACGTCGCGGTCCTCAATAATCTTGGGGCGGGCTGCGTCCACAATCTCGACCGTGTTCTTGCCCTGCCATACGAGAGCCTTCATCGTGGCAGACTTGTCGCCCGTCTTTTCATAATTCGAAATGTCCTGGGCCGTGACCTCGTCGCCCTGGTGGCCGATGACCTGCTCGGCCGCATAGGCTGCTTGTGACATGGCCATGTTGAAAGGGTTGTATTTTTGGGGCGTTATGGAAGATGGTATATGTGCTGGTGAGGTATCGTAGGTATATCGGGTATCGCTAAGGCTCAATCTAGCAAATCAGATGAGTAGTACTGCAACAGTTGTGTAGAAAACACGAAGGCATAGCAGCAGCCGACTCGACAGTTATAGACATGATGCGATCGCAGCGACATGTCCCCCAAGAACTGTTCCTGGAGGGGTCATATTCTGCCGCGACGTCAGAGCTGGCAAATTTGCGGGCACCACGGTCTACAGTCGGCATCTGTGGACTCTCAATGGATACGCCTGCAAGGCGTTGCCCCAGGTTGTGACCGCGTTGTCGCGTCATTCTCGAGATGGGAGATTCCCACAAGAGGACGAAACCCGATGGACGACGTCATGGATCCCACGTGTGCTCCACGGCGATCCGGCGCAGGACGGAGCCACGTCCGGAGCGTTTGGTCCTCTGGTGCAGGGCGGGCATCTCGGCCAACCAGAGGCGGCAAGGCTGAGGTGGGCAGGTGTTGAGGAGGGGCCGTTGCGTGCGCGGCATCTGGGACATGCTCGCCGTTTGGTTCGGGCAAAGTTCGTGATCGTCTTGGGAGGTTGTGCTCTGGATGGGGTCGGCGTTTTGTGGTGACGCGTTATATTTGGGCCTGCTATTCATTCTGGGAGTGTACCGGTTCGATTGAATTAAAAATCGAGGGCCAGAAATCCATCATGTTTGGTGTCGTTGAATCCGGAGAGTAGAAGTTGACGATCGATTGTCACACGGGGCATCTGATTTGTGAAGATGGATTGTCCATTCTCACGATGGATGTGTTCATCGCAGCAAGGCTCTGACGGGATGAGATAGGCAGCATTTTAAGTACATGCAGTTGACAGAAAGGAGAATCCATCTAGCAGATGATCGGTCATCTTATGTCTTCGGACGAAGCCCATTAAGATTGCGCCGATTGCACCTGCCTTGACCTCATTCAGCTTCAACGGGGAAAGTGAAGCCAGGCCAGAAGAGGGTGCCCACGCGGGAAAGAGCCATGCAGCGTGGATAGACAGTGGGGTAGACGCTGACCTAAGCGCTGCCCCCAAATACAGTACATCTCTCGGGGTGAGGGAGATGAGAGAGCGCTCTTGGCGTTGTACCTGTAACCCCCCTCCAAGCCATGAGGGGCAGCGCGGGGGAAGCCTCCACTCTTGCCCCCTACCCCCCTGTAGCGTACCCCAACGCGGGCGGACCCTGCCTGTTCCTGTCACGGAGGCGGCGCCTGACCTGTGTCGCATCCCAACCTCCGAACCGCCCTTCTCCAACTCGATCCAATATGGCAATCCGGAGCATCAAGCGTCCGCAAAGGACAACAAGACCTTACCGTCTGGGACACGGCCCGGACGGTCAGGAACACATGATGGCGAAGCTATAACAATGGGGGGTATTTGCTCGTGATTTCAATTTCGCCTGGTGATGTCGAACTTTCCTCCCACCTCTCTCCTCTCTCTCTCTCTCTCCACAGCCTGACAATTGCTTTTACCCTGACTCCCCTTCATCTCCCCAGTTTGTTGCAAAGTGAACAGCTCTGTTTGCTGCATCGGCATTCTCGAATCCTCTTCCTCCATAAAATCAGATTGGCAGCTCCCTCCCCGCCATCCTCAACATCATGAAGTTCCAGGCCATCGCCCTGTCCGCTTTCGCCGGCGGCGCCGCAGCGCAGCTCGGCATGGGCCGTCCCCCGAGCCCCCACGACCAGGCCAAGGCGACGCTCGTCGAAGACTTCAAGTGGCGCGACCCCTTCACCGAGGCCACCTCGTCGCTCTTCACCCCCGCCTGCGAGGTGACCAAGACCTTCCCCGCCCAACAGTACACCCTGCACCAGCTCTACGACAAGCAGCCCCTGGGCATGTGGTCCTGGGCCGAGGGTCTCAAGGAGGTCTTCAGCGAGCGCGAGTACCCCGGCGGCTTCTCCGGCCTCGACCGCCACGGCTGGGACAGATACATCCTGCTCATGGACTACGCCGACGTGCCACTGCGCGCCAAGCAGTGGATCGAGGCCCAGGCCTCCGGCAAGACGGCAGACCACGGCCTGTTCGCCCTCTTCCAGAAGCCCAAGGACAAGCACCAAAAGGTCGACGACCAGGTCGTCGTGCCCGAGGCCGGCCTCGACCGCGCCGACGACGCCTCGCGCGTCGTCCTCTTCGCCCCGGGCGCCCTGTACAAGATTCTTCCCCTTTTCGTCGCCGAGTCGAGCGACTGCGCCGGTGAGTTTCTGGCCTGCCTCCCTGCCGTCCCATCTTTCCTTTCCTCTTGTTGTGACAAACAGCGACTGACATGATCCCAGACGTTCTCGAGGACCTCTCCAAGTACTCGCCCGACGCCGTCGACGGCGGCGTTGTCGCCTGGCCCATCTCCCACTCGCGTCCCAACCTCAGGGAAAAGAAGAGGGACATTGAGATTGTCATCAAGGCCCAAGTCCTCAAGGCCAATGAGCCGGCCGCCAAGGCCGACGCCGACGCTGAGCCTGAGGCCAAGACGGTGACCAAGGAGGAGCTGTGAGTATGGTCGATATACATGTAGTAGAAGACGGAGAGAAACGAGACGATAGTGGTTTTTTTTTTCTTTTTGCGTCTTTGCCACAAGTTAGGCACAAACCGGGTCAGGAATACACCTTGAGGCGTTTGGCAGGTCATGGTAGAAAATGCATTCCCACTTTTCATCTTTTCGCCAATGGACTCGAACCAAGTGCTCGTCGATTTCGTGTTTGCTTGATTTAGTGAAACGCGAGGCCATGGGTGAGGCGTCATGACCATGACATGAAATGAAAGTCGTCTGCGAGCTGCGAGTTCCCCATTTGATTTCCCAGCGCAACAAAGTAGTCGGCTGCCGCCTGGGCCTGGGCCTGCTCTCGCGCCTGGCGCTCGAACGCTTCGACCGTATCTTGCGTCGCGGCCATGGCCTGGCGGAAGAGAGCCGACACAATCTCATGCAGCCAGCGAATCTCCTTGTCAGTGGTGCGCGGGACCATTTGGTCGAAAACGGCGACGGCCTTGCGAGTCAGTTCGCAGTCGAGCGTCAGGTGGGGGTGCATCGGCTCGATGAACATCTGGGTCAGTACCATCATGACCGTTGCGAAGCGTGCGCTTGCGCTGATCCTGTTGATTCGAAATAAGGTCAGTCTCTTGCATGCCCGTTGCGCAGCCAAACGGAAAGAGGGAGAAGAACACACCAGAAGCCACATTCTGTAAACGGCGCGACGGTGAAGAGCTGAATGAAAGCCCTCGATTGAACCACGCAATTCTCCCACCCAACAGGTGTCTTCCCCTTGCACGATTCAGAAAGGGTGCCGTTGGCGGCGCACGCTGTCATGCTCTGTCGCATCTCCTTGAACCAGCACGTCTCGTCCAGATCAAATGTATAGATGCCGTGCGCATGCACGAGGCAGAGCATGTACGTGCTGTACAGGTTGACCATGTGCACCGCATTGGTCGGAGACATTGAAGTCGCGACGTTGGCCATCTGGAATTGTTCGGGGATCTGCAGACGCCACTGCTCGAGCATGTGGTTGAGCTGCTCCCGGCGCTGGACGCGATCCTCGGGGGAGGCCTTCTTGGAGCGCGTGCTGTAGAGCAGGTCATAGATCTTGCCTTCGATATGGCTGAGGGCGGTGCGCGATCTGAAGTAGTTGAACTTGATTGTGGAGTCGGTCGAGTACATGATCGATACGTTGTCAGCAGGGTCGAGATCGGGAAGCGGCAGGTCAATGTCGGCATCGACTTGGAACGACGGCATCTTTTGGTTCAAGCTGACATCCTAGAAAGGCAAATCAGCCAGCTGCGCCGAGGGGTTGAGGTTAGTGCGCGTCGACTGCGGAACATACCTTGTCGAGGTAGTAGGCTACCCAGAAGATTCGGGCCCTCTGGACAGCTTCATGCTCAGGCAGGCCGTTGGAGCGATCCTGGTCGTGAAGGCCCATGCGATGGGCCAGGCGAATGGTGGTTCCGAGGAGGACAGACGCGGGCTTGGGGTTCTTGGTGCCCAAGAAAAGGAGCGACATGCCCAGCAGGACCTGCAAGCCGACTAGATCTTCCTCCCTTGTCACCAGCTCGTTCACAACGGTCTGGGCGTTCCGCAGGTATGTAGCCGACTTTTCGCCGTCGGTTGCAAAGTCCTTCTCAGACGTGATACACGCACGGTGGGCGATGGCGAGGACAATGTTGATGGCAGCCCATGCGGGCCTCGTGCGATGTATGACGTGGGCGTACCAGTCGGACAGCATGGTCATGAAACTACCCTGATGGAACAGCGGCAAGACGACGTTGAAGCGCGTAAAGTAAATGTTGACGAGAGGCAGCACATCCTCCAACGGCGGCAGCACCATGGGTTCGGGCTGGGCGACCCAGTCACTGGGTGTCGTCGTGTCCGAGCCCGACATGAGGACGGGGCTCTGCCCAGCGGCGGCGACAATGTTGGAGAGCCATTGCGGTTCGGGACTGGGTGTCTCGAACACCTGGGAGGGACTGAAGGGGCCGGCTACTGGTTGCTGAACTGGCGGCGGCTGTGAGTCGGCGGGCTGTGACGCGCTCGCTTCGAGAACTTCCTTGAGCTGGTTTTCGATGAGAGCCAGACGAGCCTCGAGCTCAGACTCGCGGCTTGATACAGAGTTCTGGGCTGGGCGGGGAGGCTTGTCTTTGGCAGCGGCGGTTCTCCGGCGGAGACGTGTTGTCTTACACTCTGATTTGTACAGCAGGCAGTTGGAGCAGTGCGGCTTGAGCATGTCACACTTGATTTTCTTGGTGAAGCACAAGTCGCAAGCTGTACAGGTGGCTTCGTGTCAGCAAAGAGCCCCCCCAAAGACAAGGCCGAGCCAAGCCAAGCCAAGGGAAAAACAAGCAAGGTCCCTAATAAGGGGAGTGGGAAGGCGAACCTTTGCGACGCTGAGACGTCAACTCCATCTTGTCAGCGGATAATGCCAGCGCAATGCCAGATGACTTTGACTGCCGTTGCGATGGTTTAACTTCTTGGGTGAGATGAAGGAAGAGTTTGGCAGGATGGGCCGGATGAGACTCAAGGCTCAAGGGTCCAGCTGAGGGGTGCGTGGTCGCATGGGGTGAGACGTGGGCTTGCGGTGTGCCTGCTGACAGCGGTCGAGGTACCTTGGTCAAGTACCGCCCGAGCCAGACCGGAGGTTGTGAGTGCAGGAGCAAACCTTAATTGACCCCAAACGCGAGGTACCTTGCCTTGTGATAAGAGCCCAATTAGCTGGCGATAGCCGTGCCCAGGTACCTAGGTACTAGGTACATGTACAGGAGGCAAGGCCAGCAGGTGGGTGAGTGGGTTGTAGGGCTGATGTTCGATGGTTTCTGGGTGCTGTTAGGGATTCAGGCCCTTGGTTCAGTGGAGGAAGACGCTGAAAGCTGCCTGGGGATGCCTCGCGATGCCTGGGGGATGACAAATAAGGGTTGGTCTGGCAATCTGTCGAATGGGCGACTTGGTTGTTTGCGGAACGCCGTGGAACTCCGCGGCGTTCGCCTGCTCCGTTTTTTTTTCCTCTGTAGGCGCAATGTTGGCCCGCAAGCCCGCAAGAGCTTCTTCTGCACAGTTGTTTTTTCTGGCCCGTGCATAGCGAGACCGACGGACGTCTTTCAACCGAAACTGCCTTTTGTTCCTCGATAACCTTCAATATGCATATTCTTCGCGTCATCATGCTGCCCGGCCCGGCTAGGCGAGCACATGCAAGGGCCGCTCGGACACGGGCACCATAGTAGTCCCTAGTGTGGCAAGCAATCTTCATGCCCCTCCTTAAAATTGTAGACAATCCTTATGTGCCGACGACGGGCTTGTGGCACATGGCCTTGCCGGCTTGGAAGATATACAGAAGTAAGATATTTTTGGGAAAATTTAGGTTGACCCGTTCTAGGTACGCTGTTGTCACGTCAGCAGCAGAGTGGAAGTCTCTCATAGCCTTACAATTCTCCTCAGAAATGACCGGCCTGTCTTGACCAGACCCTGGCGCACGTGAGGGCTCGGGCTGGCGGCCGCCATCGCCATTGGCGCATTGGGTTTCGCGGATGAGATTGTTGTGGAGTGCCTATCTGCTGGACCTGTACATTCTGCCCCCACATGTACTAATGTAGCTGAGCATCTCGACAGAACGTGCGGAGCCTGCTTCGGCAAAAGGGCTCACTGCTTCACAGGAAGTCATGCTGCCAGGACCAACCAAGGACCCCCTTGCATGATATCTTTGGCCATGTCACAGCACTCTCGCGAGAATTGCCGCGATTCCTGCGACGAAGAGACTTGCCTTGGGGGCCAGCAGCCGTTAACTGTCTGTTAGTGTCAGGAACGACGCTCGCTGTTACGCCTCTTCCGGCTCCTTGGCAGGTGCCAATCTCGGCGTACCTGCTGCCGCTACAGCAACAGTGGCCGACTGCACCTGCTGCACGGTATCGTCATCGTCGTCCAACAGGGCCAAAATCCATCACCACCACCACCACCATCACCGCCATACTTCCCTGCCAACCTGATTCAGGGACCTCGCGAGCAACATCTCTTGCACTGGCACACTGCCTCATGGCTTCTCCCCCGCATGTTCTGACGCCTGCCCCTAGGCTTCCCGTCCAAGACGACACGCCAACAAAGGTAGGCCCACCCGTCACGTCGATCTCTTTTGGCTCAATCGACGTTCTGGCCCTTCAACCTCACCATCGGTCATCGAACGCCTGGCTGGTCTCGACTGCTGCGGCGTTGCGTCCAAACCTGAATTCGTTCCAGCCGCCTCCTACGCAGACCGCATCATGATCTCGCCCTGCATGTACGTTCGTGGTGCGAAGAGGCCAACCGAGCGGCGCAGCAAACGCAGAGAAAGTAAAGATGCGCATAGTGTCCCCGGTTGTGCAGGATCCTTCGCCCCCAAGAGAGCAGAAAACCAACTGGTGATGTTGCGTTCCATCCCCACCCGACCCCTGCCTCAACCCGTTCGAAGCGCAGTTCGTGCCCCTCGTACGACGATTTCAGTGTCGGTGCAGGATACGTACCCAAGCGATCGACACAGGCGCGAGCAGCGCTGCGGGCTGTGAGTCCGGATTCTTGCCCTGGTCGAGGAGGGCGGCAGGAGGGGTTGCCGAACATCAACGTACGAGTATAAGCACCTCTGAACCGTCGTCATAGCCCATGAAATAGCTGCCCACAGCTCAAAGGACCCCTCCTCAAGTCCTCGTTGCCATCCCCCTCTCTCTCGTCTCGATCGCTTTTCCGAATGCTGTGTAGCCATTGCTGTCTGACGCGTTTCTCCTGCTGAAAGCTCTCGGACAACATTGGCCATGGGGCTCATATCAGTCGCTCGCCCGCTGCTGCTTGTCTTCCTATTATTCCTTGCGGGCACGGCATGGGCGCAAAACGACGACGACGACGACTCGAGCAGCCAGGCCAAGAACATCACCTGCTACGGCGTCGGCGGGAAGTCCTACGGTGACAACTACAAATGTCCTGGCTCGAACGCCTGCTGCGGCTCCGTCGACCTGTGCCTGCCCAACAGGCTGTGCAAGAGCGTCGGCATGTCAGACGATATTTTCATCCGCGGACCCTGCTCGATCAACCCGTACGACGAAGAAGAGTGCGCGCAGATCTGCCTATACAGTGGGTTTCTTCCCGGGTTTCTCGGACGAGGGGCTGAATCGGAGGCTAACCTCCTCTCCTCTTGCAGGCGAAAACACAGGCAACGGTCGCTTTCCTCAAGTCACAATCTGCAAAGACGGTAGTTACTGCTGTAACAATGATCCTCAGTGCTGCGCACGCGGACGCGGCACCTTCCTCGACGCACGAGGGAAGGTCATTGACAACCCTACCGCGAGCTCGTCCTCATCTGCCTCATCGTCGGCAACTAGGGGCGCATCCACTTCGTCCGCAACGGCGGCTGCGGCTTCGACGACGGCGAGTGAACCACCCACCAGTGAGACACCTGCCGATCCAGGCTCCGGCAATGGTTCCAGCTCCGGCTCAGGCTCTGGCGACGGTCTAGGCTTGAAGGTCGGGCTCGGTCTCGGCATTCCGCTCGCAGCCATCGTCGTGGCCGTCGGCGTCTGGTTCCTTGTGCGCAGGAGGAAGCGGGCCGTCGAGCCCGTCGAGGTCAGCGAGGCCGGCCAGTATTATGCCAAGGGAAGCAGCCCGCCGCAGAGCACCTTTGTGGACTCACAGACGCCGACGCCGCGGGCCAGCCCGCTCAGCGCACAGTATCAGGTCTCGGAGATGGATGCGAAGCCGAAACAGGTGCACGAGCTCGAGGGCACGTCGACGCGTGATCGGGGCACGGCCGAGCTGCACTGAGGTTGGGGGGGGATTTAGTCTGAGGAGGTTTTGTCTTTTTCAAGATACCAGCTGTTCAAGCACGATGACGCCGTTTTGTTGCATCTGCAGTGTTTCTGTCCTGACTAGCCAAGCCTCGTGCATGTGGCCCGACGATATATGTGCATGACGGTAGATTTTCTCAATGGACCATGACTCCAATGGATGATTCTTGTCGCGACCAAGAAAAGTCCCCCTCTGGCCCCCACGGCAGCGCAACGACGGTGCGTTGAGAATACAACACGCCACCCCAAGATTTCGTTTTGTTTTCGCCTACTGGCACCGCAGGATACAAACGTCCAGCGTCAAGGCGTCAACGGTCGATGGCATCAGAATACCCGGGTATAGATGATCAAGAAATACGCTTCAGAAGGCATATAAATGCCCAGCGTCATGGCTTGTCCATAGCAAGCCGCCTAAGGCGTGACTTGGCCAATGAGAAAGGGCGTGCTGGACGAGTAGGGTAAAAGTACGCTGGGCAGACAAGTAAAATAAGAATGTGAGCTGCGAAGCTAGGGTCCCCTCCTTCCGATACGAGGCGTCGATCGGTGGCTGGCTGGCTGGCCGCCTAGCGGTAGGTACGAGTGCTGCTTTGACTTTGGGGGACATGTGGGCTCACGGCGGCAAAGAGCAACGCGAAGTCGTGGTGTTATCAAGACGGGGGAGAGAATCAATCGCATCCTCGTCACCATGAAGGCGTATTTGTCCTGTCTCTTGGTCCGCTCCTGTCTCCATCCTGCAATGATTTGATTTTGCTGAACATGCTGTCTTCCCCCTTCCTACCTACATGATCAATCACTGAGGGCAAAGGGCTCGAACATGAACGAACACTGCGTTCAGGCATCTATAGGCCTCTACTCGTCAAACGTCGTTCTACCAATCATCAAAACACCTCAAGCGACACGCATGCAGTCTATCAGTCTAAGTAGCCAAGAGACGCCGCCACATCCAGCCCAAACACTGGTCTATCAAGACCCTACGCGGTGCTTCCCGCCCGTCGCCTTGCCCAGAATCTCATCGACCTCGACGCGGTGCTTGGAAAAGTTGTCCACCAGGTCATCCCACATCTTGGGATCGTGCTCGTGGAGGTTCGTGCTCTTCCACGCATAGTCCGTAATCGTCAGGGCGCGGCAGCTCTCAAACATGAAGGCAACGGCGCCCTCGGAGATGCGCATGACGGGCGGGTCCTCGCGGGACGCGGCGGCAAACTGTTCGTAGGCCACGCCGTGGGGCACGAAACCGCACTCGAACGAGACGCTGCCGGGGCGGAAGGCGTCGGAGCGGCCGTCGTAGGCGCCGTAGAGCAGGCCCATAAGCTCCGAGGCGGCATTGCGGTGGTAGTAGGGCGGGCGGTAGGTGTGCGAGGCGACGTCCCAGCGAGGCGAGAAGATGAGAAAGTCGGCGAGTGGCGCGGCTGGATCGCGCGACTTCGCCGTCAGCACGCAGAAGACGGACGGGTCAATGTGGTCGACCGAGATGGAGCCGACGTTGACAAACTTGGTGAGGTCGTATTTGTACGGCACGTAGTTCCCGTGCCAGGCGATGACGTCAAAGGGGCAGTGACGCTGTGCGCTCTGGAAGAACCGGCCACCCAGCTTGTAGACAATGTTCCACGGGTCGTCGTCCGTCACCTCGTACGCGGCGACGGGGTGGAGAAAGTCGCGAGCGTTGGCGAGCCCGTTTGCGCCGAGGGGCCCCAGCTCGGGCAGCTCAAAGTTGGAGCCCCAGATCTCGAGGATGTAGCCCCGCGTAGGTCCCTCGACGTTCACCTTGAAGCGCTGGCCGCGCTGGATGACGCAGATTTCACCGGGCTGGACGTAGAGGAAGCCAAACTCGGTCTGGATGTCGAGCGCGCCTTGCTGCGGAACGATGAGAAAGTCGCCGTCCGAGTTGGCAAACGCCCTCTTCTTCATGCTTGTGTTGCAGAGATAGACGTGGGTCGCCAGGCCCTCCCGCAGCGTGGGATCGCCAGACCCCGCAAGTGTCTTGAGGCCGTCGATAAAGTCCACATCTTGATCGGTTGGGATGTCAAAGGGGCTCCACGCCAGCTGAGTGGGAGAAACATGTACGCGGGGGTTGATGGGAAGAAAGTTTGATTCGACGTCTTCTCGGTTTGGAAGATCCGTCTGCGAGGGGCCACAACCATGTTACTACTCGTGGCTCAGGAATTTCAAGTTCAAGATTGGCACAGGAGCACAACTCACGAATCCTTGGTGGGCGACAGCAGGACGCGAGCGATAGAGCCACGCCTTCTTGTTGACATGGCGTGGGGCGACGAATGCAGACGCAGTCATCTGCTCCGCGTAGAGCCCAAAGCGTATGGACCTCGGACTGTTCTGGCCCTTGGGGATCACACCGGGCACCGCTTCTGACTCGAAGCTGTTGTTGAAGCCAGACATGTACTTGTATGGGTCGTTGCGTCGGGTCTCGAAACTGGGGATGGACCCATCCTTCTGGGTCTCTGCCCAGTGAAAGATGTTCTGGTAGTCCTCTGTGGAAGCCATGATGCGTGTTTGTGACGATGACGTTGATGGTGTTGAGCGACGAGGCACACGATGAAGTGGTTTTTCTGAAAGGCGGCAACCTGCTGGTCGTATATTGTGGCAGACCAAGAAAGAGGCGGGACAAGGAAGAGGGCACACTATATCATCCGGACGGTGTACAGCAAAAGCTCAGCCAGGACTAAAAGCCCAGCCAGAACTATATGTCTGGATGGTCTGAGAGCGGTTCCCCATCTTGTTCGCGGGGCTCGGATGACGGATGACACGGTCGCGGAGATGGCGAGGAGACGTGGGGGGTGGGGGAAAGAACTCGGCGTCGATGAGGGGGCGCATGAACAGAGAGGACCGCCGATCACGACCGGAATACCACGTTGGCTTGAGGAGGACAAGCCATGGCTCGGTGTTCGGGGCCTGCTAGCGTACTGCCTAGCATTTCGATCCCATCGCCTCGGATGGCGGAGCGCGCTGCCAGGTAGTATCGTGAGGTCATGTTTGGCGGTGCACAGTGAGCTCCGAGCGTGTCCAACATCGGCAGTTGGCTGCAGAGCGGTCGGCGCAGAGCACCCAGCGACTCGGTAGATGGTTTCGGGGGTGCCTGAAACGTACTACTATGTATGTAGGTGGGCGGGCAGGTAAGTATCCGACGTGCCTTGGAGGGCTTATCAGATGGTCAGTCAGATCAGAGTCGTCCGGAAGGGTCATGGAGTATTCTCGGCAAGATGGCCGACAACGTGCCATCGACCAGTCCCATGGGAACCGATCGCATCAAGTCGGAATCACGGGCACGTCAGCCGCTGCGAAGAAGAATGCCAATCCCAACAATCAAATGGACAAAGTCAAAATAGCGTTCGCCAGGGGACAATGACTCGCGTCCGCTCTCCAGGTGACGTGCCTTCACGACAAGGTCAGTCGCTTGGCCGAGAGGGTGACGCGGCGAGGACGAGATGCGGCATGGTGCAGGTTGTGGGGCTGGATATATAGCTGGCTGCCGACCTACCTGACCTTGGGTCAGGTAGGCTTGGGTCAGGTAGGCAGGTGCCGTGTGCTGTAACGCCTGCTGCTTGGATCAGGCCTGCTCGCTGTCTCTCACCGCTGTTGTGTCCTCGCATTTTGTCAGGTACGGTCATATGCACCACAACAGTCGAGCTCGAGACCTGACACATGGCAGGAGGAGGGAGTACCATGTAAAATAGGCAGAAATCGGGCAAGACAAAGGTGACGCCGAACTATCTATCTACATGTACCTGATGCGTAAAGTAGCTAAAGGTCAGTCAGGGAGGTGCCCGCCTGCCAGCCTCCCTGCTACATAGTACCCATCTTGCCATTAGCTGTGGGCTGTGATCTGTCAGCTACCTCTGGTGTCTCGGCAGGAAGGTGTGAGTGAGCTGTAAAGCTAGGACCATCTGCTGTCGGCGCTAGGCACCGAACCGAGCCAATGAGATGGCTAACATTTCTAATTTCGAGGCAGGCTCTATCTTATCGCGACGCGATGAACCGGCAATGGCGTCACTCAAGTTCCGCGCCTGCAGATGTTGACGGGTCATGGACATCATCAACTGTGAGGGGAGGTGAGATGGGCAGGTAGTACCCAGGGCCAGGCTGCCAGGAAGCGGGCTGTCACTGGGAGGAAGGGACGAAGGGAAGTGTTTGACTGAGCATGGACAGCATGGTTCGATTGAGAATGAGAGCGCTCTTGCCTCTAAGTAAGGTAGGTAGGTACCTTACCTTACGTGGCAAGCTGCCGAACCGAACAAACCCCTACATACTTCGAAACGCAAACTGCCGTTTACTGTTGCCTTTGTCTCCATTGGTACTTTGTCACTACCCAAGCCCCCATCGACTCGTCACCTCTGCACCTCTGCACCTCTGCTGTTTCGTCCCCTGCGATCCAGTTGACCCTGGCCTGCTACTGCTTTGCTTCGAAGCTTCCCATCATCCCATAACCCCCTCCCTCTTCTCCCCCCTCCATCCTCCATTCTCCCCCCCCCCCTCCCACCCCACCAAAGCTTCCCTTCATGCAATCATCCAGACTCCGACTCTTCCTTCGTCCCAACACCTTTCACCACCTCGTCCCACGCCAGCAGCCGCTACAACATCGCACATTCACAACCGCCCTGCGCACCATGGCGGCCACAGAGTACAAGCTCAAGTCCGTCTCCTCTCTCGACCTTCGCCCCGGCGAGAAGCATGAGGTCGAGGTTGAGGGTATCGAGGGCGGTAAGGTCCTGCTCGTCAACGCCGGCGGCAAGATCCAGGCCGTCGGCTCCAAGTGCACCCACTACGGCGCGCCCCTCGTCAAGGGTGTCCTGACCACCAACGGACGCCTGACCTGCCCGTGGCACGGTGGTGAGCAGCCTTCCTCCCTCGGCCTCTTCTGCCGCCCTTCGGAACAGGCACAACCCGCAGAGTGACTGACCGTGTGACCTCTAGCCTGCTTCAACGCGAAAACAGGCGATGTCGAGGACGCCCCGGCCCTCGACGCGCTGCCCGTCTTCAACGTCACCGAACGTGACGGCGCCGTCTACCTGACCGGCGAGGAGGCTGCCATCAAAGGCAGCCGTCGCAAGCCAAACTTCAAGTGCCGTTCTGCTGCCGGCGCTGGCACCGACAACAAGGTTGTCATTGTTGGCGGTGGCTCTGGTGCGCTCGGCGCCGTCGAGGGCCTGCGCAACGGCGGCTTCGACGGTCCCATCACCATCATCTCCAAGGAGGGCTACCTGCCCATCGACCGGCCCAAGCTGTCCAAGGCCCTGCTGACCGATCCCGAGAAGCTGCAGTGGCGCGACGCCGCTTGGTACGAGAGTGGTTCCGTCGAGATTGTCAACGACGAGGTGACCGACGTTGACTTTTCCGGCCGCACGGTTACCACCAAGAACGGAGGAAAGCACGCCTACGGAAAGCTTGTGCTCGCCACGGGCGGCACGCCGAGGAACCTGCCGCTGCAGGGCTTCAAGGTTCTCGAGAACATCTTTACGCTGCGCACCATCCACGACACGAAAAAGATCACGGCGGCCATTGGCGACAAGGGCAAGAAGATTGTCATTGTTGGCTCGTCCTTCATCGGCATGGAAGTCGCCAACGCCACAGCCAAGGACAACACCGTCACCGTCATCGGCATGGAGAAGGTGCCTCTTGAGAGAGTCCTCGGCGAGAAGGTTGGCGCTGGCCTGCAAAAGGGTCTCGAGGGCAACGGCGTCAAGTTCTACATGTCGGCCGGTGTCGACAAGGCCGAGCCCTCGGCATCCGACCCCTCCAAGGTCGGTTCTGTTCACCTCAAGGACGGCACAAAGCTCGAGGCAGATCTCGTCATTCTCGGCGTCGGCGTCGCGCCCGCCACGGAATTTTTGCAAGACAACAAGGTCCTCCGCCTCGAGAAGGACGGCTCCATCCAGACGGACGAGCACTACTCCGTCACGGGCCTCAAGGATGTCTACGCCGTCGGCGATATTGCGACCTTCCCCTACCACGGCCCGGGCGGAGAGGGCAAGTACACGCGCATCGAGCATTGGGACGTCGCTCAGAACGCCGGTCGCACGGTTGCCAGCCACATCATCAGCGCCTCGGTCAAGCAGGAGGTTTCGATCCCCGTCTTCTGGTCGGCCCTGACGGCGCAGCTGCGATACTGCGGCAACACGGCCGGCGGTTGGGACGACGTGGTCATCCAGGGCAACGTCGAGGAGAACTCGTTTGCCGCCTACTACTGCAAGGGCGACACGGTCGTCGCCATGGCTTCCATGGGCCAGGACCCTGCCATGGTACAGTCTGCTGAGCTGATGCGCCTTGGCAAGATGCCCAGCAAGGCCGAGTTTGAGAAGGGTCTAGATGTGCGTACCGTCGGGCCGCTGGAAGCATAAAGCGATGCTCCATTGTGTAGTTTTCGTATAATGATAATATTCGCAATGTATTCGCCAGCGCGTTTTGAAGTGAAAAGTCAGGAGCAACAGCTCTCTGCATAGCTGCAACCCTTGGTGCATTGTGCTTTTATGGGATGCTTTGCCCCCCTTACTCATCC
>NW_009276945.1:401557-429358 GCF_000150675.1 Verticillium dahliae VdLs.17
GCCAGCCACAGCGAGAGGGTCGCGCGGCCGACGCGGCGGCCGGCGGCTCGTCGAGATCCGTCAGCAGCGCGCGCAGGCGGCAGCAGAGGATGGTCAGGAGCTGGCTCGTCGGCGGGACGTCGCGCAGGGCGACGTAGAGGAAGATGTGGGCTCCCAGGACGAGGGCGCGGACCCTCTTGTCGGCGGCGGACGACGACGACGAGGAGGAGGAGGAGGACGAGGACAGCCGGGGATCGGCGCCCTCGCCGTAGAGAAAGCTGAGGATGCAGCTGTCCGCCGTGCCCATGAGGATGCGGATCCCGTCGGCGGCGACGCTGTCGCTTGTCTGCGCGCAGATGGCCTGTCGGAGCAGCGTGAGGATCGTGTGGACGCACGCGGCCGTTGCCGAGCCGTTGGCCTCCTCGATGCCGAGGTCGGACAGGGGCGGGACGACGGCTTGGTGGAGGATGGGCGCCGGGAGGACGACCTGGTCGAGGGTGTGGAAGGTCGGGAAGAAGGGGATGCGTCCGAGGCCCGAGGCTACCTGGACGTCGACCCTGGGTGTGGTCAGTAGGGTTCAACGAGTGCGCCTGCTTTTTTTTTTTTATTGTTTCTGCTCACCAGTTGATGCAACGGCAGAGGATGTAGTCGTGCCGAATGGTGTCTGGGCCGCCGCTTTCCTGGACCATGTCGTACAGGCCCCTCAGATGAATGTCTGCTGCTGCAAATTCGCCCTGGAAAGCCTGAGGCAGGTGATGAGTCGAGGCCGAAAGAAGGGCTCTGGGTCAGGAAGACGTACCTCGACGTTGGCGAGAGTAGCGACGGCGGCCAGGACCGACGTGTCTCGGCTTGCCACTCGCGAAGACGCCGTCGTCTGGAGGCGGCTGCTGATGGCTCGCATGGCCTCTCCCTTTTGGCGGTAGCCCTCAATCTGGAGCCTGGCGTCGAGAGAGGGGAGACTGGCGGTCCAGAAACCCGCGGCCAAGGCGAGCGTCGCACGCATGACGAGCTCGCTCTGCATGGCGTAGGGGAACCATGGCCGCTGCTTGTCCACTGTCGTCAGGTTCAGACTGAAGCCGTTGACGACTGAGGGTCCCGGAAGATGCACCGTCAGCCTCACACACCGAGGACACCAAGACAGACATTCGGGCTCCAACGTACAATACTTGGCAAGAGAGTCAATCGTCGGGCTGCTCGGAATCGGCAGGCTGTTGAAGGGATCCATGACGTGGGCCTTGAGCCGCGGGACCGACTTGGAGGGAGTCATCTGACCCCTTGATGCGTTGCTGCTCTTGGCACGGTCATTCTAGAGCGTTTCCATCAGTCTTTTCTGAGGACGTTTACTACCCAGGCTCTCGTAGACAAGCGCTCATACCTTGAACCAGGCAGTCCAGTCTGGCTGCTGGTAAGCCCGCGTGCCCGCTTTCCGCAGAGCCTCGGCCCCAGACGGGGGGCCCGCGAGTCGAAAGCGTCCCCGGAGGTTGGCCCTGCGGCTCGCGGCGTCCTGGGCCAGACGGTTCGTCTTGTCGGTTTCCGAGCGGGCCTGGGCGCCTCGCTGCAGGCCCTGCTTGATGGCATGGCTTCGCGCCTCCTTGTCGGCGGGTTGGAGCTTGCCGCCCGACGTGTCCGAGGCGATGAATCTGAACTCAGGCATCCTAGAAGACGCTCATGGCCGGGGGTCGCCACGGGCGGTGGGTTCTTCGGAGTGGTGGCTGGTCGAAGGCTGGCATTCTTCTGTTCCGTCTCCAGCGGATGTGAGGCTCGGCCAGCGCGTGTGCAGTTTCCTGTCTTTCCAAGAAGTGTTTTCTCGGAGAGAAGTGTCTTCACAGAGAGAAGTGTCTTCCCAGAGAGAAGTGTCTTCCCAAAAAGAGACGTCGCCGAAGCTTCCAGTGTCGGATAGACAGACGGCACGTATGTGGCTTGCGGATGCTGAGGGATATCTACATCAACCTCGACGTGGGTGATCCGCACGGGAGCGATTCATGGGGCCGAAAGCTAAAATCGGAGCGGCCGATGAAGGGTGGCTTTCGAGGAGGCGCGTGGCTGAAATGGTGTCAACGGTGTCAACCGTGTCCAACGGCGATAACGGTCGTCTTGGCGCCTTCGTCTGGTTTGTTCGAGCAAAACGCAGGTGAAGTGGGGAATCCCGGCATGGCCTTGGAAGTCACTCATAAAGATGAGCTCACATCGAACAGTTAAACCATACTCTAGATTGGCCAAAAATATGAAGCACTGCTTGGTCTCTAATTGTATCTCCGATTATTCAGAGCGTAGAATTTCAGAGCATTTACTCCAGAAAAGTGGTGTTGAGAGGGTTCTGAAGCTAGGGTCTGTCTCCAAGATACCTCTGTGAGGCGAGTTCGGAGTGTGACTTAATCTGTCACCTCTTGCTTAGGTAAGAAACACGTGATGCCGTTGCTCGTGCTCGCTCCTGCTCCTTGCTCCGAAACTCAGCCCCGACGCCCTCCCCCCTCACCGGTCCTTCGCCGAGATATACCATCTCTGCGTCATGTCGTCGTCGTAGACTTGGCCTTCTCCCCGCTGCAGCGAATACATTGCAGAGACGCCAACACATCCATCTGGGCAAGACAAATCGGCTGGCCGTTTGCTCACACCCCCGACAGCCGACAATCTACACCATCTGATCTGACTCTGCCCCGAACCACAACCCTCCTTGCCTCCCTCCTGATCGCCGAACGACGCCCCAGCGTCGCCGAACTGCACGTCTGCCCCCCATCTTCCTTTACAGCACCCCCGCAACCGTCACACGTATAGGGTGGCCCAGTACCCTCAACAAGGCAGACACATTCACCCCCAAACCCCGTACAACCACAAGACGGGCCCAGCAGATCTGCCCACGGCGATCGAGCACCACGGCCGTACCACCGGCCAACCTCTCACCCCCTTCTCTCTCACTCCCTTCCCTCTCGATCGCCTGTGCCTTTGCCCCCCAGGAGCAGCAGCGTCCCGTGACGGTGATACGAGCCCACAGTGTCACCGATGCGGCACCAAGGCGATGATGCGGCACCTCATTGGCAACAACAGACGAGGCGCCCAACGCCAGGGGACCGGTTTGCCCGTTCTGGGGGGTTACACGATCTCGTCCGACGACAGGACGCTGCTGTTCTGGCCCCGTGGTCCGTCGCACATGACATGTTGTCGACCACGTCCATTCGCATGCCCGTGGCGTTTTGACACTCGGGGGGGGGAGGGGAAGCCTTGGATTCTAGGGACCCCGCCTCTCGCCCATTGATCAAACCCTCGCACGACAAGAGCCCTTTCAAGACGTGCCAGTCTATTGTTCCGTGCAACGAAAATCATACGAAACGACATGTACAGATGATTTTAGCCAATGGGGAAGCCTCCCTACTTCGTCCCCTCGTCCTGTTTGTTTCCTGGACCTCGATCTAGCAGACACAAGATGCCCGCATCCTCTAGCCCCACCCCAAAAGCAGCAGCCCGAGACCGAGACCACCCAGAACCGTCGTGACGACAGCAGTGACAGTGACCAACAGGCCGGTGACAAGCACATTCAGCGCCAGCACCAACGCGCTGAGGGCCAGCAGCAGCGGGTTGACGCGCAGCAGCACGGGGCCTTTTTCTGCGTTAGCATCATGGCCAGGCAGGAGAAGCAAGCTCGAGTGGGCCAGGAACATGTAGGACATACCGAGACCAATGCGCTCAATGACGGCCCGCACGGTGCTGACAATCTCGTACACGACCTCGAGCACCCTCTCCGTCAGGCACTGCGCATCGCAAGACTCTTCTTCCTCCCCGTCTTCCTGGCGCTGGAGACGACGACCGCTGTTGACGTTGCTCGTGGCGGAGCCGATGGCGGCGGTGATGGCCTCCAGGGCCGGGTTGATGACCCCCGCGAGGGCACTAACTTCTGCTTGGCCGGGGTCCTCGGACGCATCGGCCAGTGATGCGTCTGTTTACGCAGGTTAGATTCTCATCGGGCATTGCATCGTCCTCTTTTGGGGAGGGGTTGTGGCGGCATACTGATGATCGTGGTCTGGCTGATGACTTCCTGACGCAGCGTCTCAATGACCGAGGCCTGCGACTCGAGCTGCCGCTTCTCAGGATGGGTGTCGAAGGGCTTGGCAAGGGGCGTCGCGAAGACGCTGGCCACCAAGCCTAGGGCTGCCACAAATGTGAATCTCATGGTGACCGGGTTCCAAATCAAAGGTGAGCAGCAGATGAAAGCGAGTCTGAACTGCTTGTGGTCGAGAGCAGAGGACCAGCACGCAGCAGGCCCGCGTTTTATGGTTGATGCTTGACCGAGACCAGTTTCCTGGACTCAGCGCACGTTCGTGGCCGATGATGGCATGTTCTCAGACCCTTGCAATGGAAAGCGCTTATGACGCAGTGAAGGCAAATTCGCCCGGAACAGGAGGCGTAAATAGTCCGCGACGTTGCGTCAAGCAAGTTCAAGGAGACTGGGACGGGCAGGCTAGACGAGGTGGACGATATCATCAAGGAATAGACTGAAGCTTTGTCCATCCTTCAATTCAGACTACGTCGAAGGCGCAACCCGAATGCTGGACGCCATGAGCGCTGATTCGTAGGTCACGGCGCTGCTATCGACTGGGATTGCCACCTTGGGTCACATCGCGCCGTGCCCGGCTAAGGATAGAGCTTCTAGGCATGACCGCTCCACGTCAGGGGCGGGCTTGATGATGTCAAAACCCAGGGCCCAGCACTGGTCTCAAGGTCTCGAACCCCTTTCGGGGTCGCTACAGCAGGCTTCAACGAACCGAACCCCATCGGCAGACGACATGGAATCGACAGACAGACGCCATCCAAGTTCGGTCAGAGTTGACAGAGTGACGGGGACAAGTTGCACCGTCCCTCGCTACTATCTGCCCGATGCCTTGACCGCCAGAGCACCACTTGGTTCAGTGATTTCTTGTCCAGTGGAGCCAACTGGTGTGAACCGCGAAAGGACCTCTCGAGAGACACCATCTTTGAACTCTCAGCCCGATCATAGCAGCCTCCGGCGTCTGACCCTGGCGCACCTTTCGATTCAATGGTTTTGCTACGCTCTCTGCCTGCCACCACCATAGGCCTACCAAAGACTGGATACGGAAGTCTCATGTTGAGCAAACTCTCACGCCTGTAGCACTACAACGCTCCTACATCAACGCTATATTGGTCGGCATTCAGAAAGGGTCCGACTGCTTGACTAGCTTGTAGCACGGCAACGTCTGCTGCAATTGCTACTCGCCGGCCGTTGACTAGTGTGATGTTTGTGTGAATAGGATCGCTTTGGTAGAAAGGAATTTGCAACCAGGGAGTCTGTTTGACGTGGCAGGCACTCTCCCGCGTGCATTTCTTGGTGATACCGATTCCTTCATGCCTGGGCCTGCTAACCTGGGGGGATGCAATGATGCAGCGTCAGTCAAAAGAAATGTGTCAATCCGTTGTTGGCCGTGCCAGCAGGACAGACTAGGCTCATTGAAGCCGTGCTGCACCCTTCAGCGCGTTGGTCGCAATGAGATGGCGGTCAGGCATGCTGCAAGCAGACATGCCGTCAACTTGACCACGTCGCTGGCGACCACCATGAAATGAAAGTGCTAATGAAAACTTCTCGTCACGCCAACTTCGGGTCACTCGACAGGCACCATCACTGTGGGGCCGGGATTTCAAGCATTGATCACCTGAAGGCCGTAAACAACCATGCGAGCTAACCTCGTAAAGAGATGCCTCGAAATCAATGAACCCTCTTGTGTCTCCAACTTCGTCCCGGAGCAGCACAAGGGTATGGGCCCAGCAGCCGCCTTCATGTGGGCCTGATCTCGGACGACCTACCAAGCAAATTGAACAAGGCCACAGCCCCTGTACACACAGTCGGACTGTAGAGATATCTGCGATGCTGCCCTCATCCGTCGGCGTCGGGTGGCATGCCCAAGCGCGTGGGATGTATTGCGACCAGCGGGTTCCCGCGGACCGATCCGCACATGGAGGGCGGGCGCAGATTTGGCAGGCTTCGGTGGCTGCAAACCCAGACTGTCGGCGTCGGAGAGCGGGGCAGGTGAAAATAGCTGGGCCGGGGGCCTCCGAGCAGCTGGGGCGGCCGCATCCGGTCTGAGACAGCGTCACGGATGAGAGGTCTCAGACAAACGGCACGTAACCGGCCGGCAGTTGTTACGTTAAGCGAAAGATGCGAGGGACGCCCGACCGGTGCGCTTGCTCGCGATTCTCATGACAGCGAAAGAGAACGGGCAGCAAGTATGACAGGTTCGGGAACAGATGTCAACAGACTGAAGGGGTCGGTACGGATGTCGATCGAGTAACCAACCATTTTTGTGTCGTTGGAAAATAAGGGATTGGTGGTGTAAATAAAGTATCGAGTCCTCGTCGCCTTGTGTCGATAGGTGTTGGTCATCGATTGCCTTTCAGGGAAAACTTTTCGTCAGGCTTGCATTAGTTCTAGGCGTTTGCCCAGTCATAGCGGGCTCCCCATCACCAACGCCCCTAACAGCATAGCGTCTTCGCGCCCTTCAGGTCCTCGCGTCTTCGGCCTTTGAAGGATTGCCGCATGTGTGGTTGCTGCTCACTCATCCACACACCCATCCGCCCACGATCGACAGCGACAGCCCAACGCCTGCACGCATCGGCAAAACGTCCCCTGGACGCCGCTAGCCTCTTGGCCGCGGCCGCCCCCCTTCCTCTCCACCCCCCCTCATAGCGCATTGAAGAATAAATTTCAGGCCTGTCGCCCACCATGGCCCTCAAGAGACTTCTCTTCTTCCATCAACATCGTCTCAAGAGACTTCCACCGACGGACAAGCCGCGCTCAGGATCGTGGTCAAGCAACAGTGAAGACGCCGACTACTTGTCGCCCATGACATACAAGACCTGCAATGCAGAGGACAGCTGCCTAAAAAACCATTCCGGTTCGCCGGAACAGGCCATTGAGGTTTCGAGGGGAGGGATCGGGACTTCTTCTTCGGGAGCGGGTGAAAGCCATGATGGCTCCGACCACGGCCACGGCCACGGCCACGGCGGCCATGGTCATGACCCCGAGAAGGACCCGGCTCTCCGCTATGGAGACCTTCCCGGTATGGCAGCATTGACGAGGCCCGAGACGAACCTCGAGTTCCCCGAGGGCGGGCTACAGGCCTGGCTCGTGGTGTTCGGTTCGTTCTGTGCCATGCTCTCCGTATTCGGACTCATCAACACGGCTGCCGTGTTTGAGTCTTACTTTTCTGAAAATCAACTGTCCGACTACACAGCGTCGGAGATTGGATGGATCTTCAGTCTATACCTGTTTGTTGTCTTCTTCGTCGGCATTCAGGTGGGGCCCGTCTTTGACAAGTACGGGCCTCGTCTCGTCGTCGCCATCGGTGGCGTGCTCATGGCGGGCAGTTTGCTGATTCTCAGCGTGTGCGAAGGTAGGAAGGCCCATATGTTGTACACAGGGAAGGATCCAGGCTAAGTTGTATGTATAGGTTACTACCAAATCATGCTCTCCTACTCGGTGATGGGAGGTCTCGGCGGTGCGCTCCTCAACACGCCAGCGTACGGAGCGATCGCTCATTTCTTCAACGTCAAGCGGGGCTTCGCCACCGGCATCGCGGCTACGGCCGGCTCGATCGGTGGTATCGTGTTTCCTGTCTTGCTGCAGAAGCTTCTTCCGAAGCTCGGATTCGGATGGACGGCGCGCATCCTAGGTTTCATCCTACTGGGACTGGCGGTGCCTGCGAATTTGTTCATCCGTTCCCGCCTGCCTCCCAGGGACAAGCTGACGTCGGTCTGGCCCGATCTCAGCGTGTTCAAGGACATGAAGTTCACCATCTCGGCGGTGGGCATCTTCTTCATGGAGTGGGGGCTGTTTGTGCCGCTGACGTACATCGTGTCCTACGCGGCACGGTATTCGGCGTCGGGCAACGCGACAGACTCGTACACGCTGCTGTCGATCATGAACGCCGGGTCGGCCCTCGGCCGTTTCATCCCGGGTTTCGTGGCTGACAAGATTGGTCGGTTCAACGTCATCATCTTTACGATTGCCATGTGCATCGTCACGACTTTCGGACTATGGTTGCCGGCGGGTGACTCGGAGTCGATGCTGATTGCGTTTGCTGTTCTCTTTGGATTCGCCAGCGGCAGCAACCTCGGGTTGATCCCCGTGTGCCTGGGACAGCTGTGTGACCCTCGTGACTACGGGCGGTTCCTGTCGACGGCCATGATGGTGGCCAGTTTCGGAACGCTGAGCAGCCTGCCCATTGCCGGCGCGATTCTAGAGGCAGGCGGGCGCGCCGATGTTGGATGGCGTGCCGTCATTGCATTTGGCGGCCTGTCGTATGTCATTGCCCTTGGCTGCTATATGGCGGCGAGAGTCCTGGCCGTAGGCTGGAGTCTCAAGAGGGTCTTCTAAGGGATATCATCTCATCCAATCTGAGGCGAAGTCGTCTCCAGGCTCAGATGACCAGAACAGGTAGTTCAAATGGAGCAAAGGCTCACGGCCTCAGCGGACGGTTGACGCAGGCCAGACAATGGCGGTGGGGTGGTAAAGGGGATGGAAGCAAGTGTTTGGGAGGCAAACTGTTTCAACAGCAATAGACCGTCAAGAAAATACCAAAAACGATCGAAGCTGAAATGTGGGAGCAAGTTTGCTGACGTGAATCCTTGGGAAACAGCCACCCAAACGTGATGACCAAAAAGGAGACGCGGAGTGGGCGACCGGCGCGCCGTGGCGGGGCCGTTTTGGCTGTTCCACGGCGGCGCGCAGCGCGCATCACCCATCACGGCAGGCTCCACTGAAAAAAATTACCCCGCCACGTCCCATCACGACTGCCCCGCGATGACTGGCGATTGCCCTTTCAATTTCTTCCTTCACAAGCATCAGGCCACCCTCACTTCGAACCATCTGCTCACACCATGGCCGCCACACTTTCTGCGGCGCCGGTCCTCTCGACGCCGGCTGAGCACATGTTCGAAGACCCAACCCCCGACACGACGTCTCCCGAGACCGAGCCTATCCATGCTCGAACAGACGAGGAGCTGCTGTCCCTCTACGAGATCCGCCGCACTGCGCGGGAGATCAAGCAAGGGGGATGGAAGCGCATTGCCCTCCAGTTTGCCGACCACATGCTTCGCGACGCTGGCTGGGTCGTGGAAGCCCTGCACAAGGCCATAGCAGAAGAGATTGCGCCCGCAAAAGAGGCCGAACAGGAAGCACCCGCGGCGTCTGGGGCAGCGACAGAGACGGACCTCACTACGACGACCTCGGCTCAGACTTCGCAAACGGAGCGCATCTACATCCTTGCCGACACCTCCTATAGCGCCTGCTGCGTCGACGAGATTGCTGCCGAACACGCCGACGCCCAAGTCGTTGTGCACTACGGCCGCTCGTGTCTCTCCCCGACTTCCCGCCTGCCTGTGATTTACGTCTTCACCCACCACGCCCTCGACCACGACGCAGTTGCCTCCCAATTTGAGGCCACGTTCCCCGACAAGGCGGCCAAGGTCATACTCATGGCCGACATTACATACCAAGACCACGTCCTCGACGTAGCCAACTTGCTGCGTACCCGTGGCTACACCAACCTCGTCCACACCACTGTGGTCCACGACCCAGCCGGCACGATCCCCAACAGACGTATCGCGACGGCGGACGACACTTCATCAACAGCCGAGCACTCTCCTCCGTTCGAACCGAATTGGACCTACCCTCACACGCCCTCTTCCACATATCGACGCCGCCCCCGGCGCTCCTCCTGGCCCTCCAGACCCGTCTCGCATCCCTCCACGTCCTCTCCACGGCGACGGCAACACCAACAACCGACGACCCGACCGTCCACACAGCGGCCCTCCTGCGCCGGCGGTTCGCCCGCGTGCTGACCCTCGCCAGCGCCAGCATCGTCGGCATCCTCGTCAACACGCTGTCCCTCGACGGCTCGCTGCGTTCGCTCGACCTGCTGCGCGCGCGCATCGCCGCCGCCGGCAAGAAGAGCTACACGATTGTCGTCGGCAAGCTGAACCCGGCCAAGCTGGCCAACTTTGCCGAGGTCGACGGCTGGGTCGTCGTCGGGTGCTGGGAGAGCGGGCTCGTCGAGGAAGACGCGGGCTTCTACCGGCCCGTCATCACGCCGTTTGAGATGGAAGTCGCGCTGCTGCCGCCCGAGGAGAGGATCTGGGGGCTGGAGTGGTGGGCGGGCATCGAGAAGCTCAAGCCCGAGGAGGAGGTCAGGGCCCCGGCGAGCGGAGACGAGGCAATTGCTGCGGAGGACGACACGGAAGAGGTCGAGGGTGGGGTTGAGGGCGAGGAATCGGCGCCGCCCGAGTATGACCTCCGCACGGGCCGTCTGGTCGCGAGCCGCCCGATGAAGGTGGCGGTCGGCGGCCACCTCAAGCCGCGGGCCGACGGTCCTGCCGAGACGGACGCGGCGGGCGCCACGTTGGATCGGCCGTCCGAGGCGCTCGTCAAGCGGCAGGCGGGCGATCTGGCGACGATCAACGGCGTGCTCAGCCCCGGCGCGGAATTCCTGCGGTCGCAGCGCACGTGGCAGGGTCTCGGGACGGACCACGACCCGGCGGAGGAGAGCACGGCGATTGAGGAGGGGCGCAGCGGTGTGGCGCGGGGTTACACGGTTGGCGACGACGCATCGCGGGCGTGACGGACGATGGGCATGGGCAATGGGACACACACACACATATACATTTGGTCGGCGTACAAAATGGGCATGATTCACTCTGGGCACGATTCACTATATGGGCGAAGAGGCGAGGAGATTGTTCGTCATATGATCATGAATTCGGTCGATATACATGCACCGTCGGTCAGGACCGGCTCAGCCAAGTCTGCGACTGAGTTTCCTCGCTCTGAAAAGAAAGGGACGATGGATAGACATTAGGAACAGCAAGACATCAGGACCCAGGAGGTCGGTAGGAAAGTCGTCAAAAATAAAGAGTTTGTCATATCCCATGACTCCATATATCCAAGCGCCATGGCCAAACGTAAATGAAAAATGGTAGTCATCACATGGCTGTGCGTTTCTTTCGTATCATGCCCGTTTTTTCGTAAACAGTGCGCCCATCTCCACGCCCGAGAACACGCCCCATCAGCACTCAAACGTAGACCCTGCGGGAGTGGGAGCTCCTGCGGCTGTGGCTGTGATGGCTGTGGCTGCGGCGGCTGCCGTGGTAGCGTCCGTCGCGGTAGGACTTGCGGTCGTGGTGGTGGTGGGAGGAGGAGGCGCCGAGGCGGTCGCCGTTCATGCAGGCGAGGACGGAGGTGAAGAAGAACATGATGCAGTTCATAATGGCAAAGGCCCAGCTGGCCTTGAGCATGGCGCAGGACTTGTCGGTGTTGAGGTCCCAGTCGGGGCCGGAGAGGGAGAGGCCGGCAAAGTCGACGCGCCAGTTGGCGTCGCGCGAGACGTTGCTGCAGCTCTGGAGGCGGATGCCGCGGAGGTACCAGATGGCGGCGATGAAGGCGCCGACGAAGAGGAGGTCGACAATGGCGACCATGGTGGCGTTTGTCGAGGAGCGGTG
Organism: Verticillium dahliae VdLs.17; assembly: GCF_000150675.1. Taxonomy (NCBI): domain Eukaryota; kingdom Fungi; phylum Ascomycota; class Sordariomycetes; order Glomerellales; family Plectosphaerellaceae; genus Verticillium; species Verticillium dahliae. The sequence continues at coordinate 413,036 of NW_009276945.1, forward strand.
GTAGGAGAAGAGGGTGAAGATGGCCCAGGCGAGGGCGAGGACGGAGACGATGAAGAGGACGAGGATGTAGTTGGGCGTCAGGGCGTTGGCCTCGACGAAGCCGTGGACGAACCAGGCGAGCATGCCCATGGTGGGGATGAGGGTGAGGATCTGGAGGATGCGCCAAAAGACGAAGAACATGGTGAAGAGAAACATGGCGGCGGTTGTGTCTGGTCGACGAGGTCTTGTCCGTTGGGGAGGTTCGCTGGGAAGCTTCGCTGGGAAGGTGGGGTTGGTGCCTTCAGCTGATGAGATGCCGGACGACTTGCGCGCAGGTGGGTGGGTTGGAAAGCAGACGACGGACGAGGGCGGGGTCACAGGGAAAACGGGAAGACGGCAGACTTATGTATGGTGATGGAGGAGGGGGCCCGAGAAGATGGTGTGGTTGCAGGCGCTGGTCAGGCGGCGGTGATGGTGAGGCAGAGGTGCAGCGCAAAATCAAGTGGCTGGCAACAAGGTGCAAGCAAACAGCGCCGTGGGGGGGTAGGGATCTGGCTGTACGAGATTTTCGCGCGCAGACGAACACACTTCTTCACAAGGGACGGCAAGTCACAGCAGGGATGGTTCCCAGTTTTTGTTTTGAATCTCCAAATTGCTGTCGTCAACGGGACTCCCAAGATGAGAGTGTCTGTGTGGTGCGAAGCGCGAATGCAACCAAGGGAGGTCCTGGAAGACAGGATGCAGGATGATGGGAGAAAGGGTCGCGGTCGCTGGGCCAGCGGCGTATGACGTCGGCTATCGTCATGTGCTGAACCCTGGCTACTGGCAGCGAAGGTGCCTGGAGACTTGTCTCGCCTGTAGGGTTCATCCCGTACCATGTCGTGCGCCTGTCGACACTGCAAGCGCTTGGCCTATGCTCTTTGATCTTTGGTGGTGTGTGGTGTGTCTTGTTCGATCAGATCCATGCCATTGTTTGGACCATTCCACAGATTCCACAGCGAACCATTCTAGCTAGCCTGGGCCTTCCTGGGCCTCCCTGGGCCTCCCCGGGCCTCCCTGGGCCTTCCCATTGTCGTCGATCGCACGAGTGAGACCTGGCCGGGGCGGCAAGTGCGAGCGAAAGAGGGGAAAACTGGGGGATCGTGCCTGACTGGGAAATGGCTACGGGTAGCGAAACGGAACAGAAATGGCGTGGCTGGCAGACCTGGGTCTGTCTGTGTCTGCGCAAGCCACACGCGAAACGTCGACCCTGTCACTGGCATACGGGCCGCCGGCCCTTCCAGATCACCGCACCAGCCACCTTAAGCGGGGACCTGTTGGCATCGTGCTCTCACGTCTCTCCACAGTGCCGTCCGTTTTGACCGACGTCACCTGCAGCATCCCTCAAGTCCCTGCATCCCATCGCACCTTCCTGCACAATCTCCATCGACACGTTTCGCACCTGCATCCTTGGCAGTATCGCACAGCACTTGCAGCCTGTGAGCAAAACCTTCGTAGTTCCACAGGATGGCTCGACCTACCTATCTTACCTAGGTACCTACCTACCTAGGCAGGTACCTAGACAAGCACCACCTCTCGCGGATGTCCCTTACAGAATGCCAAGACTCTATCGACTGCTTCCTGGTCCCTCAATGCAAACCATCTTATCCTTCTATATGTGCCGTCCACCTCGCTCGCCGGCGCCAACACAAGACACTTAAGCCTCGGCACCTTCGCATTGGCAACATTTCCTTCGGAGGAACTGACCAGACTGTGCAGAACCAAGAAGTCGAAGGCGCCTCCTTCGCCAAACTGCACCTCCGTTGTGTCTAGCCACGGCCACGCAGAAAACGGAGTTCCACCGCCGTCGTCAAGCTGAATTTGCAGGAGCCGAGGGGCTCTTGTCGAATCCCGAGTGTAGGAAGCCGTGATGAATGCTCCCCTCAACTTGATAAAGCCGCCCGTCACGCCAACCGTCTTGTCTTCTTCCCTCTTCGTCGAGACCTGCACCTCTAGAACGGTCAGCAACGGCTCGACATCGCCCAGCACAGGCTTGGACATCTCAACTGGTCCATCCACGGACGCCCACGACCACGAGGGAGCCCTGTACGCTCCTGAAGGCTTCGCCTTAGGCCTGGTCATGACCCAGCCGAGGAGGTCCAGGATGCGCGACCGCCACAGGCCGGCGATGTACGTCTCGTCCGTAATCTCTTGGAAGAACTTTGCGATCCCTGAAAAAGCATACAGCTTGTCTTCGGGGTTGGTGAAGTGGCAATGGGAGTACGCTGTCACGAGATCGCACCACTGGTTGACGGCATCGAGAACCATGGCATTCTCGCGATAACAATTGCCGCCCTGGTCTTGTAGCCGCCCGAGATACTCTATACCTCCAGGACGCACCAACAGCTGATCGATGCTCTTCGGCGAGTCGTAGAGCGGCACTCCGTTGGGGAAGCCTTCGCATCTGTGCCCCTCGAGGCACTCCCACAAGACCTGGTCAAGGGTGAAGTAGAGTTGCCCGGTCCCAGAAAGCGTTCTTGGAAGACCCAACCTCTGGTGTGGAGTGACGATGTCAGCAGATTGCGGTCCCAGTAAATGCTGTCAACGCAGTAGACTCTCTCTTCATGACCCAACGTCGACTTCTTCACGATGACACCAGGCCAAACGTCCTGGATAGTCCGAGACTGAAAGAGCCCGCCCTCAGGGCTATCCGAAGCAGAGGCAGCAATGTTGCAGGCGGCGTTGGCATAAACCTGTCGCATCATGGGGGCTTCGGCCTCCCAGTCATCTTGACAATCCTGAATGATGGAGAAGCAGTCGATCCACACGTATCGGACGCCAAAACGCCGGGCAACCACAACCAAGTCTTGAAAGGTTTGTGGCAGGTCCGATATCCTGCTTCCTTTGCGATATTGGTCAAGAGTAGACGAAAGCAAGAGCGCATGCTGAGGATTCGTCCCCCATCGGTAGCTGAGGGTTAAATAAGCAGGGGCAGGCCCTCCTCTCAGGTCGATATCGCTGATCAGAAGCTTCCAATGCGAGGCGCTGTTAGCTCCAACGTCGAGGAGACGTGTTGGTAGCCATCCATCGGTCGATGTGGGAGGATTCTTGCACCTCTCCTGGTGGTGGGACGAGCATTCACTGAACCAGGCATAGACCGTGTCGAGAGTTGTCGCCGAGCCGGTATTGCCCTCAAGCTCGGCGAACACAAAGAGCTCTTCGGACTCGCTGCCTCCCAATGTTCAGAAACTTCTGTACGAGGCTCTTCTCACAAGCGTAAACATACCTTGTGAGGGGATCAACCTGAAGCTAACGTCCATGAGCTGCACGCCTCCCTCCGCGGTTGGGTCATCGAAGATGACCGAGAACCTAAACCAGGATCCCGCCCCCCCCGATGGTACTATGAAATGTGGCATAATCGAAAGGCCTCCAGGATTCGGGGTCAAGACGATCCCACGCCTTTCGATGCTCCTCGCTGAGATCAATTAACTTGCGACAGACAAAGCAGTTGTCAGCCGCAGCCTTTCGAAACCGTTCCAAAGACTGACCAGCAGGCGTGGCCCCGCTATTTGTAAGGCCGTCACTCTTCCCCTGGATCGCTTCTCGGCAGATGGCGCACAGCCAACTCTCTACCGGTGACATTTTTGGGGTTCGTAGTAATTGCGTCGTGTGTACTTGTGTGAGGTGTGTCGTGGTGGTAAGATGGTGAAGAGGGCTATTTCAGCACACTCAATACCCCGCTTCTCACTCGCCCTCTATGCGATGTCTGGAATCTTACCCCATACTTGCAGCATCTCAGGTGACGCGAAGTTGGAAATCGCGCCGGCCTGGACACATTCATGAGCACGAAGCAATTTATTGAAATTTTAGTGGATCCCCTCTTTGTAGGTTCGATCTACCCCCAAGCTTCTTTTCTCTTGCTCTCAACCCATTCGGGGCATTCATTTTCACCCGCTCAACTAACAAGAAATGTCGCTATCTTGAGAGTCTTCGGCCTCCGTCTGACAGCCATTTGCAGTATCAGCTTTGTTCTCTTTCCGAACATAATCAGCAATGTTCTTCAGGGACTGAGGCGCATCAGCTGCGTCCATGAAAACCTCAATCACATTCATGCCCTTTCCGCTCTGTATGCCTAGGTCCTGCATCACAGATTCCAAATCGCCCCATATTTGGACCCGTCTGGTCCTGACCGGATACAGGAGATCATCTCGGGGAGCCCCAAAGAAAGACGGGGCCTCGAGGTTCCTCCATGGCTGGACGTCGTTGTAGCTTGCGCTGAACCCATGAATGAGACGCTCAATGGTATAGCCGCCGTTGTTGATGACGAAGATGATAACGTCAAGACGGTTCCGAATCATATCACTTATGGCCTGAGCGGACATTTGCAGGCTTCCCTCGCCTTCAAAGAGGATGGTTCTTCCGTGCGGCCGGTCCCCGGCTTGAAACATTTCTCTCTGGGCGAGCGCAGCGCCTTGGGCGGCTGCCAGCGTGTAGCCAATGGACAGCCAGAGGGAAGAGTTGATGAGAATTGTGTTTTCTGGGAGGACGAAGCTTTGTCCTCCATAGGAGGCTGTTCCCGTTTCGGTGAGGATGATGTCGCCTGGGCGAAACAGGCGGGACACGCGAAGCCAAAAGGTTTGCTGGTCCACCGGCGAACTGGAAGTTGGTGCTGGTAGCTCCTTCAACAGGTCCATGGGGAGGTTTCTGATGGGGGGGGCATGGATAGGTCTTGACCGCAATGCACGCTTCATATATATCCACGGTATACTGCACGAGTAGTTTTGTTGCTGATACCTCGTTCAGTAGGAGAAGATTCGTAGAATCGTCATGTTCGACTGCGTTCTTTTCAAAGAAGAGAGTTTTGGACGCATTTGTTCGCGCACTGAATCCAAATGTGTTAACGTCAGAACGGAGCGGCCCAAAGTGAAGGACCAGATCGCAGCCGTCGACCCAGTCCTGGAGTTCCTTGTTTCCCATGGCTCCGCAAAATATTCCCTTGTAGCCTGGCAGCGTTTCGTTGACGATGCCTTTGCCGAAGGGAGTCGTCAGCGTCGGGATCTGCGAGATTCGGACCAACTCGTTGATTTCTTCTCGGATATCGAAGCGGGCCGTAAAGCCGTCGACCAGAATCATGGGCCTCTCGGCCTCGGCGATCATAAAACACAAGATATGGGCCCTGCAAGCATAGAGTTCCTCCGAGGTCGTCGAAGGAAAGATAGCAGCCGGCATCGTCGGCCTCGGCACCTGGGCAGCGGCCATGTCGGACGGCAGCTCAATATAGACGGGCCGGCTCTCGACGAGACACGCCCGCAGCACCTCGTCCACCAAGCGCGGCGCCGTCGCGGGACAGTCGAGCCGGGCCTGGGCGACGGTGACGGCCGCGTACATGGCGGCGAAGACGCCCAGGTCGCCGTCGCCGAGCGAGTGGTGCAGGCACGCGCGGGCGGCGCGGGCGGCGCGCGACGGCCCGCCGACGATGTGCACGACGGGCACCTTCTCGGCGTAGGCGCCGGCGACGGCGTTGAGGGCGGACAGCTCGCCGACGCCAAACGAGGTGGCGAGGGCGCCGGCGCCCTTGAAGACGCGCGTAAGCCGTCGGCGGCGTAGCCTGCGTTCAAGCTCGTTTGGCGTTGCCGACCCAGTGCAGGCCTGCGCGCTGGACGTGGTCGAGGGAGGCGAGGCTGTAGTCGCCCGGGACGCCGTGGACGGCGCCTACGCCGATCTGCCGGAGGCGCGTGAAGAGGTATTCGGCGAGGTCGACCGTGTCGTCCATCGTGGAGGGGTCGTGGTACCTGTGTTGGCGGAAGAGGTAGCAGGTTGTGGTCAAGTTGACTGGTGCAGTTACGGAGCAAGTGACTGGCGAGGATGATCGAGACTTGTATCGTGATGGATCGAAAGGAGCAGGAGACAAGGCCTTAAATAGAAGAGAAGTAATCAAAAGTTATGCAATCCATTCACTCACGTTCATGCCGTTTGCCTGCCTACATTCACTACTGCTGCTCACTGGGCATAGAACACGCAGTGAATCAGGGGCACCCAGAAACAGGCAAGGACGAGCAATAGGCTGCCAAAGACAGAAAGTCTCTTATTGTCACTTACATGCGAAGAACAACTATCATGTTAGTTTACGTCTGAATATTCGCGATCAGTCGCATGTACTATCGTGCCGTTCAGGAGAGAGCCCATGGCAGACAATCAAGCAAGTACCGTCAATAGCATCACAGTTCGCCAGCTTTCCACACCCAACTCGCTTGGTATTAGGGTTAAGTATATATCTTGATACAAGATTCAACGCGCAAGCCGCTCCTCATGACTTCCCAACGCATAGCTCCATCGGCCGCATGGGCCAGGCAGTATCCTCTCAACATGACACACGTTGATATTCCATGAATGGCTGGCAAGTCTACGGCTCCGCATCATCAATCACATCCAGGTCAAAGTCCCGTATCCTCGGCGACCGCCCAGAGCTCATACCGTATTCGTCCCTCCCGCTGCCTCCGGACATGACGGCCAGCGAAGAGCGCCCCGCTCCGCCATCGCCATGGTCCCGTCTTCGGCTTCTCGACGGCGGCTCAACGTCGCCGCCCCGGTCATACTGTGACCCCGCGCTCGAGGGACCACCGCCTCCATAACGACTTCCCATCCTGCTCGAAGCCCGGCTCATACCGCCGTCGCTCTCGCTCGTGACACTTGGACCTGAGCTGTACCCTCCTGCGTATGACTGCGGCGACCGTCCCATGCCGTGGTGTCCCTTGTCTTGTGTTGATAGTCCAGGAGCAGGCCCCCAGGCCAGGCCGATACCGAAGAAATGTCCGTCCGCAGAGACCCGAGATCAAGTTATCCGAGCCTCCTTAGCTTTCTGCCCCCACTACTCGACGGCGGCCCTCCGTCATCTTCGCCCTTCCACGTACGCGGCGCGATCCAGCAGTGCGACAGCTCATGCGCCGCCTCCTCCATGCTCCGAACCTGTGACGTCGACCCGGAGGCGCCCTTCCACGGTGGCACCTTGGCTCCGCGGAGTCGCACCGACAGATGGTAGGTCACGTCGTCGCGGTAACGCACGCCCGGCGCATCGACCGAAATGCTCGCCAGAATCTGGAGGATTCCGTACACGAGCACCCACCGTCCGCGTCTCGCGACAGCAGGATCCACCTCACCCACGGCATCTGTCTTCTCAAACTTGACAAAGCCATCGATGAGATCTGATTGCGTAAACTCAGAGCCGAGAATGTAGATATTTGTCGCCTCTGTGTACGCCAGCTGGACCCGCCTCTCGAGTGCTCCGCCCCTCGAAGTAGACGCCGTCGACTTGCGCGAGCTCTTGAACATGGACGACGATCCCTCTCGACCGCCTCCACCGCCGCCAGTCGGCGGAATCGACTCTGGTACGAGTGGGTATGGGTGAGGGATCCTCGGAAAGCGCATGCGGTTGTCAAACTCGACAAGAATGTCCGTCATGGGCAGCTCAGCGTCATCCGCATCGAACCCACGGTTGCCTGACTCGCTGACCATGATCCATTTCCGTCCGGCGCGCGCCTCCGACCCATCCCAGACAATGTCGCGGTTGACCAGATAGTCGTACAGTGCCCCAAAATCGCGTTGCAGCGCCTGCGTGACGCCCCGGGTGAGCCACATGTCTTCGTCGTCCTCCTCTTCCTGCTGCTGCGGCGGCGGCGGCCAGCATCCGTAGATGCGAGTGTAGTGACCAAGCAGAAACTTTTGCAGCCTGTCTGCAGCCGCCTTGGCCGGACTCTGGGCGAGGGGGCCCGAAGTTGGCCACATGTCGTGGATCTGCAGGTCCACGAGGCGTTCTTCGGCAGCCTGCACCCGCAACTGTGTTTCGAGGCATGCCCGCTCCAGAAGCGCCCTGGTAATCGGCGTGAGGCTCTTGAAGTCGGCACACTCTTCCAGCTGGTTGTACATGCCGGCGCAGTGGGGAAAGCTCTCTTTCCACCCGTCCTCCCACCGCACGTCGGCGCCCTCTGACCACGCCAAAAGACCGACTGCCGTTTCAGCGTCGTTGCGAACATCATCGATGCCTCGTGCCGTGAGGTACTTGATGATAGTCGAGACGTTGTCGGCATCAGCAGGGAGGTAGGCATTGAGTCGGATATGAAGGTCGGTCAGGGCTTGGCATAAAGTGATGCCGACAATGGACGCATGGTAAAGCAAAGCAAAGACATTGCGCGTCGTGATGTGGTGGCGTAGTTGATCCGTCTTGTTCATATTCGAAGGCGTAGGAAAGTACATCTCATATGAGATCTGGCCGTCTGCCTCGCCGAAGCTGTTGTCCTCCGACACGGGTGGCGTAGGATGCCCTCCCCTTCCCGTCGCTTGGCCACCGCGCCGGCCGTCGAAGCGTAGCATGGGCGGCGCGCCAAGTGGCGAGGGAGGCAGGTAAATATCCTCTTCGGTAGACCCCTCTCGCAGCATGGTAATCAGTTGACGTGACTCTGTCGCCTCAATGATGTGCGATGACAGACGGAAGGACGGATTCGGTCGCGGCGTCTGGCCTTTGTGTCCGAAGAAGATGAGCACATCGCCATTGGGATCCCACAGCTCGGGATCCTTGCGTAGTTTGTTCCAGCGCTGTACCGGCCTTCCGCCGCCGATCCAGCGCCTGATAGCTGGCGCCATCGTCGGCGGTGGAATGGGCGGCAGCTTGCTGGTTGGTGGTGGCACCATCGCCGTAGGGCCTTCCCACGGGGCTGGCTGCTCCTGGGCCAGGCTCTGCTGCTGCTGCTGCTGCTGCTGCTGCTGCTGCTGCTGCTGCTGTTGTTGCTGTTGTTGCTGTCGTTGCACCGGCCCGGGGGCATAAGGACCACTCCCGATGATGCCCTCGTACACGCGCGGTTCTGGTTCGTTGTTGCCGCTGTAGGCCTGTGGTCGCACCGTCGCGACCGAGTTGGGCCGATGCTCGGAAGATTGGTCTACGCTGCTGCGCCTTTCCTCCTTGTCCTTCCGCCTGAACGTGAACGTCTTGGCGAGCCCTTTCCTGACATCATCGCTCTTCTTGTCGAGGATGTTTCGAAACCCCGACTTCTCAATGCCAGAAACGTCTTCCGTCTTAAGATTGGGCCTCCTCGGGCCCCGATAGCCGTAGTCATGCTGGTCTCTGCGCTCGGCGCTGGCTCCGCTACCGCCGCTGCTGATGCTCATTGTGCTGATGTTGCGGAGGTCCGAGCCGTGGTCCATGTCTCGCGCGGGCTCCGAGAATTTCAGGAACCGCGCATTGGTCGTGCCGACACCGGTGCCAACAGGAAGGGAATTCCCGGGCATGGGAAAGTCGGAAATGGTGACATCGTCGCGGTCGTGGCTGGCGGCTGACTTGGCTCGACTCCGCGATGCTGACTTGCCGTCCTTCGTGGCCTCCGTGTTGATCTTCTTGCGCACGTGAGCGCTACGTCCAGACATGGTGAGCGAGTTGAAGCCCAGAAGGCGAGGATTTCTGGCGGTGTCTGCGGTTCGTCACAGTCTGGCTGACAAGTCGGTCGCAATGAATGGAACGAGCGAGGCTGCCGCTCGACTTTTGGGGGAAAAAATGGTTCTCAAAGGAACGGATCCCAGTCTTGACCGAGGGTCCCGCCTGGCTTTCTTCTTTCCTTTCTTCCTGTTGGCGATGCGACGTGACGAGGGTCGTGGTGGTAGGCGGCTTGCAACAACTTCAAAGGTGCATCCCCGGCGCCCGCTTGGTTGTGGATCTTGTGGCAGCTGCCGCGTGCCGAAGCCAATCGCAGCTTGGCTGTGAAGTGATCTAGTGCCTGTCCGGCTTACCGTGCGGGTGTCTGACCCGTTGTTGCGCCCGCTGTGTTCGGGGGGCTTCTGTTTTCGTTCCTTTGACTGGCCGTGAGGGCCGGGGTGCAGGACGAGGGGGAAGCACAGGGCGTCCGTCGTGACTTCAGCAGCTGTCGGCGTCAGCATTGATCTGGGCCATGACATTGGGGACCAGTTCGTCATAGTCGTTGGGAGAGGGAGAGAGAGTGAAGCGGAGCGTGATCGGCCTGTCCATGCCCAACTTACAGCAAAACAGTGAGGGTCCGGGGAGGCGATCCGCAGTGAATTAAAGACGGGTGCTAGTCGATCTTTTGAACCAGTAAAGCGGCGACAGTGTTGGGGTCGGGGCTGTCCCAACTCTTCGGTTCGCGATGGAACGTCGGGTGCTCAGCGCGCGCTGCTCTTGCGCTTTGTTGGATGAGAACGATTGCCGACGGAAACAATACAAACTATGCGCTGATTTCAGACAAACAACGTCGGAAACGAGAAAGGTCAGAGGATCAAGACGACGAGCAGCCGGCGCCGCTGCGAGTAAGGAGAGGGGGCTCCTTACATACCCCATGACACTGGCCTCGATCGTTATCGGCGCCCGCTTGTCTCGTGCTGTCAGATGCTGCTGTTACCCTCTCTCTGTCTCTCTCTCTCTCTCTCTTTCGCTGTCGCCTCTGCTTTCGACTTCGCCTCCATAGTGCTTGGCACCCTAGCTGCTTCCTTTTCTCCCGCCCGCGCCCACCATTCAGTGACAGCTTCACGAACCCACACCCATGGCCAGTCTCGAGTCTCCTGCATGGCCCCGCCGCCGATGACACGCCCCGCCGTTAGACTTTCGTTGCTTTTTGGGAAGGCAAATTCGGACCACGGGCCCAAGACCGCGGGAGGTTATCGCTACCTGGGGTCTCGGCGTGCCTATCACCAGGGTCGCTCCATGGGGGTGTCCTGTCGTGCTACCCACGGCCGTCTGGCCCCGCGTTGCGAACAAGGGGCTTGAATGGCTTGTCAGAACACGCGACTGAGGCCAGCCTTGGACCGATTGTGATGGCATCTTCGCACACCGCCGTACCACGATGTATGTGGTCGGGCCCAGCTAGAGTAAGTGCGCTATTGCTCTTGAACCACGACGTTGTCTCTTCACCGTGCCCTGGTGAACACAACAAGTCTCCCTGGGGTGTAGCTGCGAACGCCCGCGCAAATCTTTCGATAGTGCTTCGACGCCCAAGTCAAAACCTGTAGCCCCGAGACACATGGCGGCTGCCTCGAGACTGTAATATCCTTTCCAGAGCCGGCACCCATGTACCGTTGATGAACCATGTCGTCAGGGAGTAAAAGTCATATCACCGATGGTGAACGCCATCACCCGGACTGTCCATGCCTCTTTGGTCTGCCTCGCCATGTTTGGGTACCTGGCCGCCACGCCTGGGGTCACTCACTGACCACCTGCAGCGTCTGTCATCGTACTTCTCCCATAACATCCGTCCCAGCCGGCCGGCGGCCAGTTTGTTTGGTGCAGTTGGCCATCCCCTAAAGGGGGGGAGGGCTTGGCAACGGCTTTGTGGCAAGCTGGTAGTCGGCGCCTCTGCCGTTCTCATGAGCCCTTCGAGGGAGGCTATTCCAGAGCTTTCATGTGCATGATGAGACACAGCGAAAATAAAGATGGCCATGATTGCGCGTGAATGGGAATCATGGTAGGTCCGTATCCCTGAGGCGCATCATACTCAATCAGATATCGATGCGACGCAACGACTTGAGAGATAAGCTGTTGACACAGTCTTGTCACGTAATAATTAAAGGTTTCCGCAGATCCGGACCCTTGCTGCCATGTGCTGCCCATGACCAGGATCCAGGCACGCCATCACTTTTTCGGCCCACTGTTGTCGGGATTTTGGGGTGGGATTGCTCAATCGCTTGCCCTGGAATCGCTCGCTCTGGAGGCAAAAGCGTGAGGACAACGAGACAACATGAGGTCTCAGAAAACATTGGCGCCGCACAAGATGCATGTAGGATTCTTCTTGTCGAATGGCGAGGGGATTGATCCGAAACCGAGGCCTCGAAAAGAGATGGTTCTCCATGGAGAAGGACAAAAAGATATCCTAGTGGATGCGAGTGCCTCGTACTGGAATCGAACCAGTGATCTCATCATTACTAGTGATGCGCTTTACCACTAAGCCAACGAGGCAATTGATGAATTGTTGCCCCGAAAATGAGAAATATGATGTCTGTCCTCATTTGGGTCGGGGAGAACTTGATGCTTGACGCAATCCGATGCCTTGATGCAGCAAACGCCAGATACTGTCAACAGAGCTGTAGATGCTCTCATATGTCACTGCGACGCTGCAGCCCTTCATGGCCTGTCAAGAAGCATCTGTGACGCTTGGTAGCCGGCCTGTCGAGGAAAGCCATCGTGTGAATCGCCGTGAGGGCATGTCAAGAGCTAAATCCTCCGGCACTTGCGCTTCGGGGGCACGGCGGATGGCGCTTGCGGGACCGTACCGGCCTAGTGTCCGCGCGAGCTCAATCGCGGGCTTTGCAACCTTCAAGTGAACAAACGGACAACCCGGCGTGTCCTGTCGTTTTCTTTGTCGGGTTCGGAAGCCTGCCGGATCCTTGATGGCAGTGGTCAAGCCGGAAGACCGGGACATCGGCCAAGAAGTGACGCGTAAGACCGCTGGAGGATCACGACCCCTAAGGGCTTAGCATCGACAGGTGCGTGGCCAGTTTGGCAGGGCTCGTAGGGTTCAGCGACCATGGGCGGTGTCCTTCGCGTCATCCCACCCCATCCTCGGCGCTGGGCTTCGCTGGGCTTCGCTGGGCTTCGCTGGGCCAAGAGGTCGTGAATATGTGAAGGGACACCCAAGACTGATGTGGGCTGAAGAAGCGTGCCGATGCCGTCTGTGTTGACACCAAGGGAGCGAGAATAAGACACGAGTCACTGGAGTCCGACTCGTCTGCTTCATTTGGTTTCTGGTGCAGCGAAGAAAGAAAGGGACGAGGCAAGGCTTAGGAGGCAGGCACGCAACCCACGGGGCCGTGCCTCTTGCCCATTCTTGCCTCGCACCGTCGCTGCCTCCCTTGAGTCCTTGACGACGACGGAAAGGGAGGCGCGGTGAAACGACGAAATGGGTGCTGCTTTCCGTCATTCAGTCCTGCATCCTTTGCCCCCCACCGCCGGGCCCAGTGTGGCTGATGATTAGCGCTCTCACAGGGGAGTGCTGCTGCTGTTGCTGATTGGGCTGAGGCGCGGGTGGGCTGCGTATGAGGTCATCGGCCAGCTTGGAGTCGCTACCCTTTTTTTTCTCGGGAGCCGTGAGCCCACGTCATTCTCGCCGTTCCAGGCCACGACAGCAGGTGCTAAGGTTGCGATGGCAGGGCTGGCGTGCACTGCGATTGTAGGGGCCGAGGGCGATTCCATCGAGTGATTCACGACATGGGCGAGCCAAGTTGGATCGTGGTTGGCCGACGCGTACGCAGTGAAAGAGCGACGGCCAGTTGGCAGTGGGCATGGGCAGTGGGCATGGGCAGTGGTCATGGGCAGTGGGCATCGGCACCTGACGCCCGGGAAAGGGCAGGATGCGCAGGTAGGACCTTGACCCTGACTCCGGCTGTGACGCGGCTTGGGGGCAGTCTCGTCAGGGCCTGCGACACTACTTAATTCCACGGGCCCGACAGCTGCCTCCAGCTCCGCATTCCCAGGCTCGACTCCTGTCATTCTGAACGTGACAAACCTTGACGATTCTAATAATACCTACATACAACATACGACAACGCGTCTCGCATCTTGGCCCTCTGGTGCAGCTGGCTCCTTCTACGTCTTTCTTGAGAGCGCGACGCCCACTTGAGCGACCATCACGACCGGCCTCTTTCGATCACACGACTCAAAACGCACACTCGTCCTCAAGAACCCTGCATCACCGACGGCCACCCGCATTATACCCACAAAACACGACCCCGACGTCTCATCCACCATGGTTTCCCTCGGCCTAGTGACGATCGCTCAGATCGTAGCAGTCGTATTCTGCATCATCGAGCTTGGTCTGTCCGGCTTTGGTACGTTTGCTCTCGGCCCTCACCAATGCGCTGCGCTGCGCTGCTCTCTGGTTTCCAGGAACCGTGCTGACTTTGCTTTTTCGCAGTCGCCAGCGCCTACTGGTGGCACTCGCCCGACATTGTCAACTTTATCATCTTCTGCAGCGTGTGGTCGCTGCTCGTGCTGGCCTACCTCATCCTGACGCCCATGTTCATGGAGCGCCTCTTTCACCAGCTGGTCTCGCTCGGCCTCGTCGCTGTGACGACGATTTTCTGGTTCGCGGGCTCCATCGCGCTCGCGACGTGGACGGGAACGCCCAAGTGCGACAACTCGTGGTGCGGCTCGGCCCAGGCGGCCGTCGCGTTTGCCTTTTTCATCTGGGCCATCTTCACGGGCCTGCTGGTGCTTGACATTATGACGGTGATGCGCTCGCGCGGCCACTCGACCTCGCACGCCAAGGCTGGCCACAGCAACGGCGCCACCTACCCCGGTGTCTGAGCGCTCCGAGCGCTCTGAGCGCATCGCCCAATGCCTGAGCATAGAGCATATGAAGACGCGGCAAACGACGGCAGATGAACGAGTGCCTGAGTGCGGTTGATGGCTGGAGAGATACCCCCTTTTTTTCGCTGACTTTACGACTGATGCAAGACTGGATATTCCCCGGAGCAAGGCAAGGTTGTTCTGCTTCTTTCCTTTTGATTTCATTCTGGCGCAGGATGGGGGGGTTGACGAGGGAATTGTGGTGCGGGTGTGGCAGACAGCCTTTTGCATTGCCACTACCATTAGCACGTGTCTGCGACTGCGATCCGATGGATACCTTGCAAGTGCGACTTTGATGATCACAACGACGGGCAGTTGCGTAGGCAGGGTATTGGAGGTAGTTGAATCTACAGATGCCCGTACCAATTTTGATGCTACCCTCGTCCCACCATGTCCATGCTCAAACCAGCCTCTCTTCGTTCTCGCCTCCTCTTCGGCCATGTTCCCTCTTCTACCTTGACAGATAATGTGCATCGTGGTCGGCGCCTCGAGGCACCAAGGCACCAGCTGACGAGCCGATGCCTTGCACTGGCCAAGAAGCCGGCCAGTCACGTCGAGGGCGCAACGTCAAGGACGTCAGTGAAGCCCGTGACAGCGAATGACAGCGCCAGGCGGCCGCACGCTGTCCCCGCGCCGTCTGCACTAGCACCCCTGCCGATCTGTCGGTCAACCCGTCCCCAGCCGTCCGAGCAGCAGGCATGGCAGCAGGTTGAGCTCAAGGTTAAGCTCGAATTCAAGCTCAAGCTCAAGCTCAAGCTCAAGCTCCCAAACGCAAGCGTCGATCAGCGAGGCGCTCGACTTTGCAGGCC
Source organism: Verticillium dahliae VdLs.17 (assembly GCF_000150675.1). Classification (NCBI taxonomy): domain Eukaryota; kingdom Fungi; phylum Ascomycota; class Sordariomycetes; order Glomerellales; family Plectosphaerellaceae; genus Verticillium; species Verticillium dahliae. The sequence continues at coordinate 428,138 of NW_009276945.1, forward strand.
TCCGTTCGCCGAGGTCACCTGGCAACGAAGACGAGACTGGCCAGCCTTGACGCACAAGATTGTAGACAGCGATCCTACCTCTACCTGTTCGGTGCCGCCGCCGACGACTGCCGCCGTCCCGCTCTCCCCCAAGGCTGCCAGAAATCTCGTTTCCCGCTTCTTGTCGTAACCCTCCAGCCCGGCCCATACCCCTCACACACCTCCCAGGATGTCCAAGGCATGCCAACCCCACGTGCTAACGCAAAGCATGCTCTACGGCCTTGAGACCGCTCTTCTCTCCGACCTCTATCCAACCTGTCGTATAATGACGTTGGTGCAGCATGTGGTCGATCACCGAGCTTGCGATTCGACCGGCGCGCCGGTCACCAAGGTACCCTGCCTTGGGTACTCGAGTCTTGCCTGGGTGTTGTGCTCGCAGCATAACATGTTGAGCTCACCCGCCCCTCCGTTGCCTGTCCCTCGCGTCTTGTAGTTTGACGGTAGCTTTTTTCCCGCCTCCTCCCGCGCAGCTCCTCCTCCACCGCTTCCTCTTGCTCTTGCTTGCTCTTGCTTGCTCTTGCTTGCTCTTGCTTGCTCTGGGACGGATTTTCTGATCAGTCAGCAAGTCAATTGAGCCAGTTGACTCTTGTAACAAGTCAATCCACCCCTTCACAGCTTGTCGTCAAGATGCTCGTCAACTCCATCCTGGTCGCAGGCCTTGTGGCCGCCACCCAGGTGGCTGCCTCGCCGTGCAAGCCGCCTCCCAAGTACAAGCCCATTGAGAGCATCCAGCTTGGTCCTCGCCCCTACTGGCTCGTCGACGACATGAGCGACAGCCCCGTGAAGAAGCAGCTCGAGGAGTGCAAGGACATCAAGGAGTTCAAGCCCTCTGCTTGGAGCATTGCCCACCGTGGTATGTCAGGAGCATTGGGAACAATGTGACCAAAAAAACAAAAACTAACAAGAAAACAGGCGGCGGCACCCTTTTCATGCCCGAACACTCTGTCGAGTCGAACCTCGCCGGCGCCCGCATGGGCCGCGGGGGGCTCCAAGTGCAACGCCCCCTTCCAGAAGCGACCCCCAGCTCCGGGGGCCCGCCCCCTCGGGGGGGGGATTTTCAATAAAAGGAACCAAAAAAAGGGGAGGACCGGGGCTTTAAAAGAAAAAGGGAAAAAACGCCCCTTTCCCCCCCGCCCAAGGAGGCCGGGCCGGGGGACGGCCAAAGGGGCTGGCCCGCCCAAA
>NW_009276945.1:429589-435030 GCF_000150675.1 Verticillium dahliae VdLs.17
GTCGCCATGCCTTTGACGGCGACTATACGCAGGCGGCCTACGCCCAGCAGCTCATCGACGAGTACAGGCAGGCCGGCATCGACCCGCGCCGCGTCTGGCCCCAGTCGTTCCACTACCCGGACATTCTCTACTGGCTCGACAACGAGCCCGCGTTCGGCGCGCAGGCCGTCTACCTCGACGAGAACGGCGAGACGGCCGCCACGTTCCCCGACGCCGTCGCCAACCTGACCACCTACAAGGCCGACGGCGTCAGGATCGTCGCGCCGCCGCTGCCGTACCTCGTCACCCTCGACGACGGCGGCAGGATCGTGCCGAGCGCCTACGCCACCAGGGCCAACGAGCTCGGGCTCGAGATCATCACCTGGTCGCTCGAGCGCAGTGGCGTCCTGAGCGACGGCACCAAGGGCGGCTACTACTACACCACCATTGCCGACGCCATCCAGACCGACGGCGACGTCTTTGAGCTGCTGCACGTCCTCGCCAAGGACATCGGCGTCCTGGGTGTCTTCTCCGACTGGAGCGCCACCGTGACGTACTATGCCAACTGCCTTGGTCTGTTCTGAGCGAGCGTAGCATGACGTACGAGGTACACGGTTGATGTCACGACGCGGTGGACGGTTGTCACGACGAGGTACACGGTTGTCACGACGAGGTACACGGTTGTCACGACGAGGTACACGGTTGTCCGACGAGGTACACGGTTAATGTCACGACGCAGTAGACGGCCAATGTCATTTGGAACGAAGATGCGGTAGAAGTACATAGCACATGATACCAAAGAATCAGTAAAAAGAGAACATGCTCAACCTCAAGCTGACTCGGATGCTTTATTCCTCGTCATTCAGCATCGTGTCTATGCGCGCCGTCTGCCGGCTGGTCACAACTCACCGTGAAACTGCGTCTCCCTTCGCGAGTGCCGGAGCCCCTCGTTGACGGCGTCGAGATGCTCGAACCCGGGCGCATCTTCCCCGAGCCCCCACGCAAACACGCCGCCGAGACGCCGCTGGTCGACAATCAGCGGGAACTTGCGCAGGATGGCGTCCCGATCGTCAAATGTCCACCAGCGAGCCTCGGCCTCGTCCCAGTAGTGGTAGCCGCCGTCCTTGTCGTCGTATTGGCCCAGCCGCTTCGCCCTCTCGAAAGACGAGGCCTCGCCCTCCGGAATGGCATCATGCCAGCTGAACCCGCCGGTTCGACCGAGGTCAGCGCCCGTCTCCGGATCCTCGAGCAGCAGCGTGGGGCATCCGACCGTGTTCTCAGGGTCCGCACACGGCGTTGTCTTGAACCACTTTACGTAGAAGGCGAATCCCAGGTTGAGTTTCTCGGCCGGCGCACCGCGGGCCATGTATGCGTCAATGGCGGCCAACGACAGCCTGACTCCAGTGTGGTGTTTCGTAACGGTGTCTCGGCGGTTCATCAGGTCATACGTCATGACGTTGATAAAGTCGAGCAGCTCCGCGATGCGGGGTGTCGTCGTGGGTGTGAAGGCCATGAGGTCGCGCTCGAGTCCCGGCACGGCCGCGGAGATGAGCTGATGTGTGCCGAGGGCGTTGCGAAGTTCTTCGAGAAGGAGAGGGAACGCTTCGATCTGCCATTCCTTGTCCGAGTTGGGCACCTGCTTGTAGTCTTCGCCATTGCCGCTGCCGACTGTCAGTATAGGAATGACGGAACACAGTATGCTCGGAGGACAGACCCTGGGTACTCCCAATCAACATCGACGCCTATGAAGTGTTAGCCCGCGTGTCTTGTAGTCCCATTCAGAACTTGGGGAACCCCACCGTCTGCACCGGTTGCCTCGACCATGGCAGCCACGTTGCGCGCCCAGCGCTTCCTGGACCGCTCATCAATGGCCGCCTCCTCAAAGCCGGCCGTGTCGCCCCACCCGCCGATGGCGACCATGATCTTGGTGCCTGGGAGGAACTGAGACCGCGCCTTGTCGACAGTGGTAAAGAGCGGCCACTCGGTCGGTACGTCTTGGGCATTGAAGACTTCAGAGCGCATAAAGGCCAATGCGACATGCGTGACTTCAGTCAGGAGATCCTTGCTGGGGACGACATCGTGTTGGCTGGGCAGAAGTGAGCACAGAATTCCACCGAATCAAGCCATTCCTAGGAAATGGACAGAGACACATACCCAGTCAAATACATGATGCAGCGCTCTGGCGAATGGGATGTGCTGGCTGCGGCCATGATGACCAGCTGAAGGCCTGCGAAAATGAGTCGTAACGGGCCCATTGTGTTGTGTTGATGTAGGTTGAATCGAATAAGTGAACCACCAAACCGCGAGCTTCACGCGAGGCTTCCACCTACTATCAATGGCGGCAGCCACCCATTGTAGGGGTCTGAACCCCGCATCGTCACTGCCGTCATTGCTACTGCCTGCCTTCCGTAGCGTGGCGGCCGCTGGCGGGGTAGCTCCAGGCCGTTCGGTGTCGGGTTCGGCCAAGCCACCCTTCCGCTGCTGTGGCCGGTGAGAAGGCGGGTCGATTGCTTATCTTATCCACACCGAAATTTGTTTCAACCGATCCGAGGCTTGCTGCTCTTGGAAACTTTGCCATCCTTCCCATCTCAATTGAGAGCGTCAATCAAGTCTGAGTGTGCAGTTCGCAGCTATACTCTTCCCTTCTTCGAATTGAGAATCTACGTTTAGGCTGTGTGCCCCTCCATTGGCGCCGCTCGACCGACAAGATGCTCGAAAACCTTTGCACCCTGCCGCTGACGGCCGACGTCTTCACGGCCGCGCTGCACCCCACGAAACCGCTGCTGTCCGTTGGCCTGTCCAATGGTCGTGTCGAGACCTTCCGCCTGCCCGCCGTTGCCGGCAGCGACGACGACGCCGACGACTCGAGCGACGCGGGCGAATCCAAGACCAAGAGGGCCGGCCCCGCCGAGACGGGCAAGGGCATGATCGAATCGGTCTGGTCGACGAGGCGGCACAAGGGAAGCTGCAGGACGCTGGCCTACAGCTACGACGGATCTTGTACGTTTTTACTTCTTCACTACAAAGGTGCTGCAAGAACGAATACTGACGGGTGGCAGCCATGTTCTCCGCAGGCACCGACGGCCTGGTCAAGCACTTCTCGCCCGAAGACGGCAAGGTGCTCTCTAAGACGGTGATCCCCAGCCGCAAGAACGGCCCCGACGGCCCCAGCACGCTGCACGCGCTGAACCCGCAGAGCCTGCTGCTGGGCTGCGACTCGGGCGCCGTGTACCTCATCGACATCAAGGACGGCGTGGCGGCGGGGCAGCCGCACGCGACGCACCGGCCGCACGAGGACTACGTCAGCGCCGTGGTCGCGCTGCCGCCGACCAAGGACAGCACGTCGGGCGTGCCCAAGCAGTGGGTGTCGACGGGCGGCACGACGCTCGCGGCGTCGGACTGGCGCCGGGGCGTGCTGTCGCGGTCGGAGGACCAGGAGGACGAGCTCATGTGCGCGGCGTTCGTGCCGGGCGTCGGGCCCCGGAAGAACAGGAACAACGGCATGGTGGCCGTCGGGTCCGGGTCGGGCGTCATCACGCTGTGGGACCGCGGCGCCCCGGACGATCAGCAGGAGCGCATCATGTCGACAATGCGCGGGGCGGCGGCGAGAGCCTCGAGTGCATGGCGCTCGTGCCCGCCGAGCTGGGGTGGGGCAAGAAGCTCATTGTTGGCGTCGCCGACGGCACGCTGCGCGTCGTGGACATTGTCAAGAGAAAGGTCGACGCCGAGCCTGGGTCTGTGCTTCGCCACGACGACCTCGAGGGCGCCGTCTTTGTTGGCTTTGACTGCTACAACCGGCTCATCAGCGCCGGCGGCCGGACGGTCAAGGTCTGGCAGGAGCTCGCCGAGCTGCAGGGAGGTGGCAGCGATGGTGAGGATGACGACGACGACGACGACGGTGACAGCGACGACGACGACACGAACGAGAACGGCAAGAGGGGAGCGAGCAGCGGCGAGGAGGACAGCGATGACTCGGATGCGCCGAAGAAGAAGCGCGGCAAGCGGAGAAAGCAGACGCCCAAGAAGCAGCCGGACTATTCGTTCCCTGACCTGTAGAGCCTAGCTGAGGCTGTAAAGAGAAACGGAGCGGGGGGGTGGCCGAGGGGGAGAGGCTTCCTAGAGGCTTCCTAGATGGACAATGATACCCTTGGATTAGCAACAGGTCTCGGCCCGGGGCGCATGACAGCTGAAGCCTGAAGCTCTCATCTGGAGAAAATCTGCACATTCAATGACCTTGTTTATGACCATTGCTTTTGGCTTGTGATGACCGGGGAGGGTTTCTCATGGGCAATCTTGCCATCTGTAAACTGAGGCTGCCAGTGGCAAACTGTTGTTACCACGCACAGGCAGGCTGGCAGGTAGAGGCAGATAGGTAGGAAGGCAGGAAGGCAGGAAGGCACCTGCTGTAGCATTGTGGCGTGGGGGCTCAAGCTCGAATGCACAGCAACTGCTGTTGACATCCTTCTTGCCTCACCTCTTCTGCCTCTTGGCCTCCTCCTCCTCCTCCTCCTCCTCCTCCTCCTCCTCCTCCTCCTCACCCATCACCAGCTACTTGATGAACTTCATCGTCAACCATCGGAACCGCCGGGACGCCTGCGTCGAAAGTTTTGTCTGCTTTTCAGCTCATGTGGCCGCCGGCCCATAATCATTATCTGGCCAATGCAAGACACCTGGCAATGACACCGGGCTAGTACAAAGCGCCCGTCGTGATCGGCATCATCATATCGCCCATGTCCGGTCCAGCGTCCAGCGTCCGACTTCGCGAGCCCCATCACCTACCATCGAGGCCTCCCTACCATCCCACGTTCCACTCACCCCTGGTGCCCTCTACCTCCTGTCTCACCGAGCAGGTCCCAGGGGCGGAATCCGCCGAACACAGCAGTGACCGACCAGCACCACGGCCGGTCCCCCCGTCCGAGCCTCCCCCCTTCCAAAGCAACCAACGGCCAGGCCGCGGCACACCCGTACACCATCAGGGCCCTGGTCACACCAGTGGGCGGCTGGCTTCTTATCATGGGGTCGGCCACATGGCGCTGCTAGCCTTATCAAGCCCGCCCGCAACCACAGACTGGGATGTCTTGCTGGGGGCCTTGGGGGCCTTGGACAGCGGTTGAGGTTCCGCGGCGACTTGCGACCCGCGATCTGCGACCTTGCTATGCATCCTGCAACTCGCGTTCTGTCGTCTCTCAGATCAAGCCTGAGACCTCGACGGCCAAGCTCTCGAGTTTGAGCTTCTCCGACGCTCTGGGTGTGATCCTTCTGCGCCGTCTTCGCCGGTTGCCGAACTGCGCGCTGGTCGGAGTCTCCCATGTCTTGCTCCAAAGAATCTGCATCCTGCACGTTGCCACGCCGCAAGCAAAACAATTTCTGCCCCGTCCCGCGGGGCCTCACCCCCGCGATACCCACGTTCCGGAGTTCTGACTTGTTGACCTGCTGACGCTCTGACATGCTACTATGTACCC
>NW_009276945.1:435130-438853 GCF_000150675.1 Verticillium dahliae VdLs.17
CATACACCCCGCATAAACAAACTTGAGCCGCACCCTCCGCCGAGCTCCATCCGCTCCCTCCCACCAGCTGGGCGGCCGTAGAGCTGTACCCCTGTCACTACGTTCGCACCGATCTCAGGTACGGCCTTCTTCAGGGCAATCTCTTCCCAAGAAGGCAGGCCGCATTGCATTTCGAAGCCGATCTTCTGTGAGCCACAGTATGAAGTAACCCCCCCCCCCCCCCCCCCCCCCCAGCTTCGATTATCCGCCAAGCATGCCGAGTCGCCCTTTTCGACGACGATGGGGCGTCTTCGACCCGCGCTACTGGCCCGGTCTGGGCAACCTGGGGCCCGTTGCGGCCACTCAGGCGAGCCGGCCACACCTTATCTTTCGTGCCGACAGATAGCGGCGCAAGCTAATTGCTCGACGCCGTGTCTCGATCATCTAAGAGTGACAGTCATGGCGCCCCAGTCACTCCAGTGATAGATCGGATCGCGCAGTAGCCCAGTTTTCGCCTCTCGTTCCTCGCAAGATTTACATATATATCTGGATCCGGGATCGTCATCTTCACGGTCGGCCCCTCCAACCAGCACCTTGTTCTCTGTTCTCTGTGACACGCTGCCGGCATAAATCGTTACTCTACCCGCCGAGTCATGCCCGCATCGCTTCTCTGGATAAGACATCCCACCAGAGATATTTCCGGAGCCCTCACGCGTGCCCAGCAAAGCCCACCTGCAGCCCTACGCTGTATTTGGCCTTGACATCGACTCTGATTCTTTGTTCTTCGCTATCCAGCTCCGCAAACCTTCTTGTTCATCGACTGCAGAGTGCCTGAGAGGAATACCAATATCACAATGGACGAAGATCAGGGTCCCGCCCAGATCGTTCCGGGCACCACGCCCAAGAAAACCATAGGCGACCGCGTCCGGGGCGCAAAGCGAGCCCTCTTCACCAAGGACGGCCTGGTCGGCACATACGATTATGCCTTCCTCTTCCGACCCAATCTCCCCTTCATGCGCAAGAGCCGCCAGAACTCGCCCTTCTTCGGCCTCAACGACCAAATGCCCACCCTCCTCGCCCTGCTTCTCGGTTTTCAGCACGCCCTGGGTATGCTGGCGGGCGTCATCACACCTCCCATCCTCATGAGCGGTGCCGCTGGCGCAAACTTGACCACAAGCCAGCAGCAGTACCTTGTCTCCACTGCTCTGATCGTGTCTGGTTTCTTGTCCATGATTCAGATCACGAGGTTTCACATTTACAAGACCAGGTGAGTTCCACTACTGTCTTAAATAACAAAACATACCACGTGCTGACAGCTTGAAGCTACTACATTGGTACTGGTCTCCTCTCCGTGGCCGGCATCTCCTTCTCCATCATCCCCGTTGCGCAGGGAGCTCTGAGCCAGATGTACGCAAACGGATTCTGCCCGTCAGACGCCGACGGCAACAGGCTGCCGTGCCCCGAGGGCTACGGCGCCATTCTTGGCACTTCGGCCATCACGGCCCTGACCATCGTCCTGATCTCTTTCCTGCCGCCCAAGATCATGCTCAAGATCTTCCCTCCCATCGTCACGGGCCCGACTGTCCTGCTCATCGGCGTCAAGCTCATTGAGAGCGGTTTCAAGAACTGGATGGGCGGCTCTGGGCCCTGTGCTAGTCCCTCGACTGCCGTCGGCTTCTTCGCGAGCTGCCCCAACATTGCTGCACCCCATGCTCTTCCCTGGGGCTCGCCCGAGTACTTTGGCCTGGGTCTGTCCGTTTTCGTTGCCATTATCGCTGCGGAGAGGTTTGGTTCGCCGATTATGAAGTCTTGCGCAGTCATCATTGGCCTCCTTGTCGGCTGTATCATCGCTGCCGCCGCCGGCTACTTTGACCGCTCTGGCATTGATGCTGCCCCTGCCGTGTCCTTCGTCTGGGTCAAGACCTTCCCGCTGTCGCTCTATGGACCTCTCGTTCTACCGCTGATTGCTGTCTACATTATCTGGTAGGTTCTTTCTGATGTTCTTCTCCTTGACCTTTGTACTGACTGGTTCAGCGCCACCGAAGCCATTGGCGATATCACGGCTACCTGCGATGTGTCTCGCCTTGAGGTTGAGGGCCACACATACGAGTCCCGTATCCAGGGTGGCGTCCTCGCTGACGGCATCAACGGCATTCTCGCCGCCCTGATGACCATCACGCCAGTCACAACCTTTGCCCAGAACAACGGCATCATCGCGCTGACGCGCTGCGCCAACCGCTCCGCCGGCTACTGCTGCTGCTTCTTTCTCATCATCATGGGCATCTTCTCCAAATTTGCGGCTTCGCTGATCGCCATTCCCTCGTCTGTTCTCGGCGGCATGACGACCTTCCTCTTCGCTGCCGTCGCCGTGTCTGGCATGGCCATTATCAACAAGGGCGTCGTTTTCAACCGTCGCAGCCGTTTCATCCTCACCGCAGGTTTTGTCTTCGGCTACGGCGGTATCCTCCTGACGGGCTACTTCGACAACGTTCTCAAATATGACGGCGACAACAAGGGCCTGCGTGGCTTCCTCGATGCCATTGAGCTCATCATGAACACTGGCTTTGCCGTCACTACCGTCATCACCATGGTGCTCAACCTGACGCTTCCCGAGGAGATAGATGACGCGGATGCCGCCGAGGTCGCGTCCGTCAATGATCGGGCCATCTTGCAGGGCGACGATAGCGCGAGGACCACTTCGGAGGACGCGCAGCCTGTTACGCAGGAGGGCCTCAAGGGGGAGGAGAAGTTGCATTGAGTTTGTGGTGGTTACTTGTTCTGCGATGATATCCAATTGTTTAAAAAGCGGTGGAACTATAGCTGTCGGTTGTATGAATTGATTAGTCTCCAAGTCATTGCTTTGCCGTTGTGTCTTCGATCTCTTGTGCAAGTGCTCGGCACGGCTGACGATGCTCATGTCACCATTCAAGCTCAATGCAATAAAGGCTCGCTGACTTTGGGCGCAGTGGTTAACCTTGCACCAAGAATCCGCTGATATTGTCTGAGAGGAAGGATTATGGTCTCTCCCCGTTTCGCAATCTCGAACTCATTCTCATGATAGACTGCAAATATTGCGTATGTTCTAGCATACACACGATCTAGTCAGTACGTGAGCGTATGATCGATCCTCAGCACGTCCGGCTCTCCCACTCCAGGGCCGCCAACATGAATACGCCGCCTCCACGCAGATCGTTCTGTCTCAGCTTGATGCTCGAATAGTACTGTTACAAGTCAGTCATCTCTCTCCATCCCAGGCAGAGGCAAGAAATTGCGAGAAACTCACCTCGAACGTGGCATTGCTCCCCAGACTCCCCACCTCGACCGTCTTCTCCCAGTTCAGCGTCCCATCGTCATTCTCCGTGACAAACATGTCGACCATGCCCCGGTACGCCTTGACCGCCGTCTCCGTAAACTCCTCCTTGGGCAGGATCCCAAGCCTCAGTCCCTTCAACAGCGCAAACGTGAACATGACGCTCGCCGAGCTCTCAATGTAGTTCCCCGGCCGGCCCGGGTACGGCTCGCTCATGACATTCCACCAGCCGCCCGTCTCGTCCTGCACCGCCCGCAGCCCACCCGCCACGGCGCGGAAGTAGCCCAGCAGCCTCTCCCGCGCCGGGTGCGCCGGCGGCAGCAGCGCCGCGACCTCGAGCAGCGCCATGACGTACCAGCCGACGGCGCGGCCCAGACGAGGGGCGCCCGCGCCCCGTGGACGGGGTCGGCCCACACGGCCGTCTTGCCCTCGTC